>NC_092089.1:32106698-32121698 GCF_045679555.1 Salvelinus alpinus | reverse complement strand
AGGTAGGATGCCTATTCGCTCTATAGCTGGGGAGAGAGAGAATCTAACGCTGCATAATAACGTGTGGCTCAGGTTGGGGCTGCATTAGTCTCGCATCGCCATACTTCCAAAATCAAGTTGTTGTCACGCCTCCCATTTTAGGGAAGCCTGGTTGGCGACGAGACTAGGGCTGCGTTCACACCATATCTGGCTCTGCCTCCGCTCACTACTGGGGGTGCTGGAAACACTCCTGTCTGCCTACAAACAGCTGCAGAACACCTTGGCTGGGGAAACACACCTCTCAGGGATGGTTAACTCTGGAGATCATGTCGATCTCCACTGAGTTAGGTAAATCTGCTTTTAGTTTTTTTTAACGTTAAGGCTCTCTGAAGTTGGATGAATTGGTGCCTCTAGGTCAATTCAAAAAGCTGATTGAGGACATTTTTACTGAAGAATGTGTTTGTTTTCTATGATTTTGTTTTGCCTCTCATGTATTGATGTGACTATTGATGTGTATAGTGATGTGTATTGATGTGAATATTGATGTGTATAATGATGTGTATCGATGTGAATATTGATGTGTATAGATGTGTATGCAGGGCTCATCTGTGAAAGAGACCATGGTCTCAGCATGAATTCTTGTTCAAATAAAGGTAAAATAAAAACATTTAAATAAGCAGATAGAGCCCCACCTAGGGGAGAAGACCTGGAGGAAGTGAGAGACAGAGACAGACCCACTTTTCTGGGGTTTGGGGGGACTGATTAAATCTGAGACGTAGGAGCTGAGAGAGGAACGTCAGAACCCCATTGTGTTTTTCACACTGTAAAATCTACAATCTGAACACTAGAGGTGGAGGATGATGAACCTGTGAAGTTTGTTACACGGGAAGACAGCTGTGAAATTGTCCATCTTTCTCTCTGCTTTTCAGGCTCTGATGATACATGTACAGAGCTGAGAGCTGATGGTGAGAATGGCTTTCCCTGTTCAGTCATGTTGCTGTTGTGTATCATTTCTAACACCCAAAAGTGATGACCACCTTCCACAAAGATTCACACACACTGACTAACACACACATACAAGTGATGACATGCCTTCATCCAGTAACTCCTTCAGGGTATGTACACACTCTCACACACACTGACTAACACACATACACACGTGTATTTCTCACGCCGAAAGTCCAAGTGATGATGACCTGCCTTCAACAAAAGGACACTCTCAAACTGACTAATAGCGATGGGTGAAAACATTGATACTTACATGTAGGGATATTATTTTTGACCGATATATCGTATTGTTTTGACAATAAGTATCGTGATAATATTGTATCGTCCCTAGCAATTCCCAGCCCTACAGGATAACACATACAAACGCACATACACATACGTCTATTTCTCACAGCCAACGTCCAAGAGGTGATGACTGGCCTTCATGAGGTCCAGTGGAGTATGTCAGAGCAGCCAGCAGGAGATAGAGCTGAGGTGAGATCCACCCTCCTCTGTGTTCTCAGGGGCTCCAGGTCTGCCGGTTGCTGAAGGAACTGTCATGGACTTGACTGGACCGTCCTGCTGTGCATTTCTCACACCCCATCAATGTGATGACAATTAGCTACTGCTACTGTACACTCTCATCAGTGTGTGATTGTGTGAAGTTAGAAGCAGGAGGACATAGTGTCACTAACTGTCTTTGGGGGGGAGGTAGATTTAAATATTGTTTGCACATTGACAAAGTTTGCCACAGTCCCGTTGATAGGGAGGGGACAAGAGGAAACACAAAGCTTATAACATGACGGTGTCCTGATCAACACTTTGCCTTCAGCCATCATCCTTCCCATTGTCTTTATTCTGCCTTTTCTTCCCATTCTTTACTCTGCCTTTTCTTCTTCCTTTTGTCTTTCATTCACTCTGGAAGAGGAAAAGGTGCTCTTTGTTCTGGGGAGAATAACACTATAGTATGTATGGATTTGGTTAATTAAGCATTTGCACCTGTTTGTGACAGAGAGAATTAAACATGGTCGTTAGAACCATGAGGTTCTGAGAAGGACGAGGTCATCAGGGTAAGTGTAAATGAAGATGGAATGATGAACATATCATTTTTTCCTTTTGTTTGTTGGTGTTTTATCCCCCTTGCAATCTGGGTTACAAACTTTACAACTGGTTCAAATACTGAGCAAATCTGTCCACAAGACTGATAAATGACAGTGAATATTCCCGCTGGCCCCTGGTTCTAGCTTCACTGAATCTGAATATGGGGTTGATCACAAAGATTGCTGCCACTCAGTCCACTGCATTTCCATTGTCAAGCCCCGAGGCATGGAGCCAGTAGTGAGGTTTAGTGAAAGTGGCCATAGATCCTGGCCCTGGGAGTGTGTCTGAGCTGGAGCAATGACACAGTGGAGGGTGACACACGGCACGGGCTGCAGACACAGGGTAACATCGCTTTTAGAAATGCCTCCATTTCCTCTTTTTAATAACCACTTATGCTGTCATTTCCTGCCCCATCCATCATCATGAGGGACCACACCACACTGCTGCAAAACGCTGCACCGCACAAAACATGCAGTCATGTGCAGCCATGCTTGAGGCCAACTCTCAACACCAAAACACACCTGCTGGGTCTGTGTGTGTGTGTGTGTGTGTGTGTGTGTGTGTGTGTGTGTGTGTGTGTGTGTGTGTGTGTGTGTGTGTGTGTGTGTGTGTGTGTGTGTGTGTGTGTGTGTGTGTGTGTGTGTGTTGTGTGTGTTGTGTGTGTTGTGTGTGTGTGTGTGTGTGTGTGTGTGTGTGTGTGTGTGTGTGTGTGTGTGTGTGTGTGTTGTGTGTGCGTGTTGTGTGTGCGTGTTGTGTGTGCGTGGTGTGTGTGTGTGTGTGTGTGTGTGTGTGTGTGTGTGTGTGTGTGTGTGTGTGTGTGTGTGTGTGTGTGTGTGCGTGCGTGCGCGTGTACGTGCGCGTGTGTGTGCGTGCTTGTGTCTATATACTCTGTTTAGCCTTATGCAGCTGTGTGCTAGCTAGTGGCCCCTTGTATCCCCAACATAAGTGTGGACTGTGTGAGTGTGTTTGTTCCGTGTGTCCTTCTCTCTCGTACATTGATGTCAGTATGTCCATATGTACAGTATGTGTGTGTGTTTGTGTCCGTTTGTCTGTCTGTCTGACTGCACCTGTAGATCTATGTCTGTCTGTCTGTCTGTCTGTCTGTCTGTCTGTCTGTCTGTCTGTCTGTATGTCTGTCTGTCTGTCTACACATCTGTCTTTCTACACGTCTGTCTGTCTCCACGACTGTCTGTATGTCTGTCTACATGTCCGTCTGTCTGCCTACACGTCTGTCTGACTTTCTACACATCTTGTCTGTCTGCACATCTGTCTGTATGTCTGCCTACACGTCTGCCTGTCTTTCTACATGTCTGTCTGTCTAACTGTCTGTCTGTCTGCATGTCTTTCTACACGTCTTGTCTGTCTGCACGTCTGTCTGTCTACACGCCTGTCTGTCTACACATCTGTCTTTCTACACATATGTCTGTCTCCACGACTGTCTGTATGTCTGTCTACATGTCCGTCTGTCTGCCTACACGTCTGTCTGTCTTTCTACACATCTTGTCTGTCTGTACGTCTGTCTGTATGTCTGCCTACACGTCTGCCTGTCTTTCTACATGTCTGTCTGTCTGTCTGTCTGTCTGCATGTCCGTCTGTCTGCCTACACGTCTGTCTGTCTTTCTACACATCTTGTCTGTCTGTACGTCTGTCTGTATGTCTGCCTACACGTCTGTCTGTCTGTCTGTCTGTCTGTCTGTCTGTCTGTCTGTCTGTCTGTCTGTCTGTCTGTCTGTCTGTCTGTCTGTCTGTCTGTCTGTCTGTCTGTCTGTCTGTCTGTCTGTCTGTCTGTCTGTCTGTCTGTATGTGACCTGAGCCCTAGGACCATGCGTCAGGACTACCGGGCATGATGACTCCTTGCTGTTCCCAGTCCACCTGGCCTTGCTGCTGTTCCAGTTTCAACTGTTCTGCCTGCGGCTATGGAACCCTGACCTGTCCACCGGACGTGCTACCTGTACCAGACCTGCTGTTTTCAACTCTCTAGAGACCGCAGGAGCGGTAGAGATACTCTTAATGATCGGCTATGAAAAGCCAACTGACATTTACTCCTGAGGTGCTGACCTGTTACACCCTCGATAACTACTGTGATTATTATTATTTGACCATGCTGGTCATTTATGAACATTTGAACATCTTGGCCATGTTCTGTTATAATCTCCACCCGGCACAGCCAGAAGAGGACTGGCCACCCCTCATAGCCTGGTTCCTTTCTAGGTTTCTTCCTAGGTTTTGGCCTTTCTAGGGAGTTTTTCCTAGCCACCGTGCTTCTACACCTGCATTGCTTGCTGTTTGGGGTTTTAGGCTGGGTTTCTGTACAGCACTTCGAGATATTAGCTGATGTACGAAGGGCTATATAAATAAATTTGATTTGATATGTCTACATGTCTGTCTGTCTGTATTGTGTATGTGGTGTCCATCCATCCTGGCTCCTTGTTTGTCCTTGCATGTATCTGTTAGTGTGTATGAACTGTGCAGCCAGCCCAGCCGTGTACTACAGTACAGTACAATACAGTAGAGTACAGTGTAGCCTCCCTCTCCCTGTGTGCTATCCCTGGCCCAGACCTACCACTGTGGGCTAATGTCAATTAGCATGCTGTTTATCAATAGCGGCCAAGCCAATCCACAAGAGAGCATGGGGAGAGGGAAGTACTGCAATCGCTCCAAAACACCAGTCTCTGATCTCGTTAAAGACTAACTGATGTTCTATGTTAACGAGCTTTACCTTAATTAATGGTATTAAAAAGAACAGGGAGTGGAATGTTTGGTGGTTTGGGTGGGTGGGATTTGGGTTAGTCTCTCTAATATTGTATAAAAGGGATGGATGAAAGGAAAGGAGAAAGAGGGGAAGGTGTTATGTAGGATTAGAGGAGGGAGACAGGTTGCTGGGGTGAGGAAGAGGAAATGGAAGGGATTGGAGGGAGAAGAAACAGGGGGATTGGAGGAAGAAAAGAGAGATGCAAAGGGAAGGATAGAGAAGAGCTTTAAGGTGTTCTGTGAAAAAGTAGGAGAATCAATGAGGTGAAATTGATGAAGAGCGGAGAGGGAGAAAAAAGCAGACAAACGTTGACTCAATTCCTCTCATCTCTCCTCTCGCCCCCTCCAACTATGTCCCCTCTAGGATATTCATTTCCAGCTGACCCCTCCTCCTCTGACTCTCCTCCTCTACCTTCTCTTCCCCTCTCCCTCTGACTCTCCTCCTCTACCTTCTCTTCCCCTCTCCCTCTGACTCTCCTCCTCTACCTTCTCTTTCCCTCTCCCTCTGACTCTCCTCCTCTACCTTATCTTCCCCTCTCCCTCTGACTCTCCTCCTCTACCTTCTCTTTCCCTCTCCCTCTGACTCTCCTCCTCTACCTTCTCTTTCCCTCTCCCTCTGACTCTCCTCCTCTACCTTCTCTTCTCTTCCCCTCTCCCTCTGACTCTCCTCCTCTACCTTCTCTTTCCCTCTCCCTCTGACTCTCCTCCTCTACCTTCTCTTTCCCTCTCCCTCTGACTCTCCTCCTCTACCTTCTCTTTCCCTCTCCCTCTGACTCTCCTCCTCTACCTTCTCTTTCCCTCTCCCTCTGACTCTCCTCCTCTACCTTCTCTTCCCCTCTCCCTCTGACTCTCCTCCTCTACCTTTTCTTCCCCTCCCTCTCTGACTCTCCTCCTCTACCTTCTCTTCCCCTCTCCCTCTGACTCTCCTCCTCTACCTTCTCTTCCCCTCTCCCTCTGACTCCTACTCTACCTTCTCTTCCCCTCTCCCTCTGACTCTCCTCCTCTACCTTCTCTTCCCCTCCCCCTTTGACTCCTCCTCTACCTTCTCTTCCCCTCTCCCTCTCTCTGCTGTCTTTTCTCATCTTCACCTCCACCTTTATTTACACCTTCTGTCTCTCTCTCTCCTCACTTCACCTCTCTTCCCCAATCCTCTCTCCCTCTCTCCTCCTCCCCGTTCCCATGTTCACAGCTGGTACAGTAGCGCTCTCTGTGGGCGACAGTATGACAGATCGGTAGAGAGGGGGATGTATTGACACTGAAGGCAACGCATTACCACAACACATGCATTCCTCTGCTGCTGCAGTGTGTCTGTGCATGGTTGTGTGTGTGGAGGGGGGGTTTGGTCTCTTTCCTCTGTGTGTGTGTGTGTGTGTGTGTGTGTGTGTGTGTGTGTGTGTGTGTGTGTGTGTGTGTGTGTGTGTGTGTGTGTGTGTGTGTGTGTGTGTGTGTGTGTGTGTGCGTGCGTGCGTGCGTGCGTGCGTGCGTGCGTGCGTGCGTGCGTGCGTGCGTGTGTGCGTGTGTGTGTGTTATGCAGATGAGCATGTACGCCAAGTTTAAGTTGCACATACATAACATAAAGGAATAATAATAACATAGTCCATGGGGATGGATACCAGCTTGACAATCTAAACAAGTGGAAACTGCTCTTATCAGAACCAACATCTAGACTACAACAAATACACACACGTGAATGTAGGCCTATAGAGAAAACGCTGTTTTCCATCAACATAATGCAACACTTGAACAGCGCATCCCAATGAGTTTGATATGGCAACCAGAAACACTGCAGCACATCTGTGATATGCAACACCATCTCTCACACAGGTCAGATACTCTCTCTCCACTCTGGCTACAGAGCTCCAGCTCTAGTTTCTGGTTCTGGCCTTACATTTGGGCCTTCATTTATGTTTACCTTAGCTATAGTCCACTAATAAAGTCATGCTAGGAACAAAAGTTATTTATGGACCAAAAAGGATAGAAACACGAGGACGTAAATTTAGAAATCTACCAAGACAACAACTGAGCTCACACTCAGCTAAAAAACATAATATTTCCACTGCCGTTGGTAATTTAGTCAAGTAACAGTGTTTGAGTACAAATACATTGGTGAAAATAAGGAGAATGACAGGCGTTGTACCACTGCTGTACCTCGGCATGCAGTGGTCTTAACTATTCCCCATCCTAGCTTGCCGTGCGGAGATATAAATAGATCGAGTGAAGATTGATCGACAATCTTACTGAAAGCTGTAGCTAAGATCAAGACGGTGGGTACACACACACAGACACACACACACACACACACACACACACACACACACACACACACACACACACACACACACACACACACACACACACACACACACACACACACACACACACACACACACACACACACACACACACACAGAGAGAGAGATGCAAACACACACACACAAACACAGCAAGCACACACAGTAGCCTAAGCATACCCTGCAAAATGAACATCAATAGATATGACAACTTCAATTGATAAATCCGCAGGCATTCATGCAAGTACCAGAAAACTGCTGAACAAGTGTGTGTGTGTCCGAATGTGGAGGTTTTTCATATGGTATCTATATAACCTACGAATATGCAAGATAGCCTATGCGTTGAGGGGTATAAGAGCTCGTGAGTGTTCACGCGCAGCAATGACAGAGGGGTCAAAGCTCCGCGCGCCGGCCGTTTCCACCTCTCCATCCATCTTTCCATCATGAGCGGCTCTACAGATGCCGACACCCGCACCCCCTATTCCCGTCTCAATGACGCGTAGCAGGCTTTCGCTCCCCTAACCACAATGAATATAACTAGAAGACAGAAAAAAACGAACAAAATATCTCCGCACTTCGAAAAATACATGCACTTACTGTTTTTCATGAGCCTTTCCCCCCTCGCTCCCTTCGTCCCTCCATTCTTTTCACATCCTTCCCTTTTGAGGTATCCGTTTGCGTGTATCCCCCCTGAAAATATATATCTAAATACATATTCTACATGTATTCAATTTTTCGATCTTTCTCTACCTCTCTCCCTCCCTCTCTCTCTCCCCCTTTCCCTGTTCTTTTGTTAAAATTCAGTATATGCGCCCGGTCACCTAGCAACCATCAACCTCTCTCTCTATCCCTCCCTCACTCTCTCTCTCCATCACTGGCGACACGTGTTGAATGCTAAACTTAGCGGTGTGGAATAATATTAATAAAGGGGTGGTCGCTCTATAACTCTCCCTCTCTGCCTCTCTCTCTCTTTCACTCTCACGCTTTGGCTATCATAATGCAATATAAATATTTACTAGAACCACTCAACCCTCTTATTGCACCCCCTCCAACTCCCTCCATCTGCATTTCTCCCCTCCCTCCCCCCTCTCTCCCACCCTCTCTCCTCCCCTCCCCTGCTGCCATTCTCCTGGCTCCTATCACTTTCTGCTTCTCCAAGCAAAACGGCGGCGCACCTCGCCACTGTCTGCGGAGCACATGTGAGTGTCACTGTTCCGTGGCTGGAAAGACCTGACATGAATGTGTGTGTGTGTGTGTGTGTGTGTGTGTGTGTGTGTGTGTGTGTGTGTGTGTGTGTGTGTGTGTGTGTGTGTGTGTGTGTGTGTGTGTGTGTGTGTGTGTGTGTGTGTGTGTGTGTGTGTGTGTGTGTGTGTGTGTGAGACAGAGAGAGGGGTGGGGAATGTGTGCTTACTGTGTATGGTCGTATGCAATCTTGCCTTGTAATTTGGACGAATGTGTTGCGTTAGCGCATAGTCTACGTGTGAGATGATAGCATAGCATAGTGAATCCGTTTGCACCCTGGACTCAGGGGTAGATGGAAAAAGCGGAGGCAGCTGAGGCGAGTAATAATGGCTGGAATGGAATAAATGGAATGGCATCAAACACATGGTAACCTTTTGTTTAATGTTGTTAATACCTTTCCACCTATTCAGCTCCAGCCATTTCCACAAACCCGTCCTCCCCAATTAAGGTGCCGCCAACCTCCTGTGAATGAAAGATAGGTCAACAAAAATCACTCCAATTAGTATGATATGTTTTGTTTGGTATGTCCATCATCATCCACAATTCATAGGATATGTTAGCTACGTAGGTGGCTAATGCTAATGTTAACGATAGCTAGGTGGCTAACATTAGCTTGGCTAGGGATTAGGGGTTAGGAGTTAAGGTTAGGGGAAGGGTTAGCTAACATGCTAAGTAGTTGCAAGGTAGTGAAAAAGTAGTAATTAGTTGCAAAGTTGTTAATTAGTTAAAATGCTAAAGTTGTCTGTGATGAGAGTAAAACACGCAACATTTGGGTTGCTAGACCCATCCACCCTGACCAACCACCCTCCTTTTGTTTTTGCATTTGGTAACCTTCCATTTTATGTACTGTAACCATTCCAAACGAAACATATGCTGTACTAATTTGAGTGTCCCAGATTTTCGTTCACTATGTTACGTCTAGTCTAAAATCAAATCAAATCAAATTGTATTGGTCACATACACATGGTTAGCAGATGTTATTGTGAGTGTAGCGAAATTCTTGTGCTTCTAGTACCGACAGTGCAGCAATATTAACAAGTAATCAAACAAGTGCACAACAACTACCTAATACACACAAATCTAAGGAAAGGGATGGAATAAGAATATGTACATATAAATATATGGATGAGCAATGATCGAGCGGCATAGGCAAGATGCAATAGATATTATAAAATACAGTATATACATATGGGATGAGTAATGCAAGATATGTAAACATAATTATTAAAGTGGCATTAATAAAGTGACTAGTGATCCATTTGTTAGAGTAGCCAATGATTTCAAGTTTGTATGTAGGCAGCAGCCTCTCTGTGTTAGTGATGGCTGTTTAAAACAGTCTGATGGCCTTGAGATAGAAGCTGTTTTTTAGTCTCTCGGTCCCAGCTTTGATGCACCTGTACTGACCTCACCTTCTGGATGATAGAGGGGTGAACAGGCAGTGGCTTGGGTGGTTGTTGTCCTTGATGATCTTTTTGGCCTTCTTGTGACATCGGGTGGTGTAGGTGTCCTGGAGGGCAGGTAGTTTGCCCACAGTGATGCGTTGTGCAGACCGCACCACCCTCTGGAGACCCCTGTGGTTATGGGCGGTGCAGTTGCCGTACCAGGCGGTGGTAGGGCTCGGCTGGACGCTCTCAATTGTGCATCTGTAAAAGTTTGTGAGGATTTTAGATGACAAGCCAAATCTCTTCAGCCTTCTGAGTTTGAAGAGGCGCTGTTGCGCATTCTTCACCACACTGTCTATGTGGATGGACCATTTCAGTTTGTCCATGATGTGTATGCTGAGGAACTTAAAACTTTCCACCTTCTCCACTGCTGTCCCGTCAATGTGGATAGGGGGGTGCTCCCTCTGCTGTTTTCTGAAGTCCACGATCATCTCCTTTGTTTTGTTGACGTTGAGTGTGAGGTTATTTTCCTGACTCCACACTCCGAGGGCCCTCACCTCCTCCCTGTAGGCCGTCTTGTCGTTGTTGGTAATCAAGCCTACCACTGTAGTGTCGTCTGCAAATTTGATGATTGAGTTGGAGGTGTGCATGGCCACGCAGTCATGGGTGAACAGGGAGTACAGAAGGGGGCTGAGCACACACCTTTGTGGGGCCCCAGTGTTGAGGATCATCGAAGTGGAGATGTTGTTTCCTACCTTCACCACCTGGGGTCGCCCGTCAGGAAGAAGGTGTTTAGTTTCGAAAGCAAGATGTCGGTGTCCGGACTGGGGTATCCAGTAGAAGACCAGTCTGGTCGGTGTCCGGGCTGGGGTATTCAGTAGAAAGACCAGTCTGGTCGGTGTCCGGGCTGGGGTATCCAGTAGAAGACCAGTCTGGTCGGTGTCCGGGCTGGGGTATCCAGTAGAAAGACCAGTCTGGTCGGTGTCCGGGCTGGGGTATCCAGTAGAAAGACCAGTCTGGTCGGTGTCCAGGCTGGGGTATCCAGTAGAAGACCAGTCTGGTTGGTGTCCAGGCTGGGGTATCCAGTAGAAAGACCAGTCTGGTCGGTGTCCGGGCTGGGGTATCCAGTATAAAGACCAGTCTGGTCGGTGTCCGGGCTGGGGTATCCAGTATAAAGACCAGTCTGGTCGATGTCCGGGCTGGGGTATCCAGTATAAAGACCAGTCTGGTCGGTGTCCGGGCTGGGGTATTCAGTAGAAAGACCAGTCTGGTCAGTGTCCGGGCTGGGGTATTCAGTAGAAAGACCAGTCTGGTCGGTGTCCGGGCTGGGGTATTCAGTAGAAAGACCAGTCTGGTCAGTGTCTGGGCTGGGGTATTCAGTAGAAAGACCAGTCTGGTCGGTGTCCGGGCTGGGGTATCCAGTAGAAAGACCAGTCTGGTCGGTGTCCGTGCTGGGGTATCCAGTAGAAAGACCAGTCTGGTCGGTGTCCGGGCTGGGGTATCCAGTATAAAGACCAGTCTGGTCGGTGTCCGGGCTGGGGTATACAGTATAAAGACCAGTCTGGTCGGTGTCCGGGCTGGGGTATCCAGTAGAAAGACCAGTCTGGTCGGTGTCCGGGCTGGGGTATCCAGTATAAAGACCAGTCTGGTCAGTGTCCGGGCTGGGGTATCCAGTAGAAAGAACAGCCTGGTCGGTGTCCGGGCTGGGGTATCCAGTAGAAAGACCAGTCTGGTCGGTGTCCTGGCTGGGGTATCCAGTAGAAAGACCAGTCTGGTCGGTGTCCGGGCTGGGGTATCCAGTAGAAAGACCAGTTTGGTCGGTGTCCGGGCTGGGGTATACAGTATAAAGACCAGTCTGGTCGGTGTCCGGGCTGGGGTATCCAGTAGAAAGAACAGCCTGGTCGGTGTCCGGGCTGGGGTATCCAGTAGAAAGACCAGTCTGGTCGGTGTCCTGGCTGGGGTATCCAGTAGAAAGACCAGTCTGGTCGGTGTCCGGGCTGGGGTATCCAGTAGAAAGACCAGTTTGGTCGGTGTCCGGGCTGGGGTATACAGTATAAAGACCAGTCTGGTCGGTGTCCGGGCTGGGGTATACAGTATAAAGACCAGTCTGGTCGGTGTCCGGGCTGGGGTATCCAGTATAAAGACCAGTCTGGTCGGTGTCCGGGCTGGGGTATACAGTAGAAAGACCAGTCTGGTCGGTGTCCGGGCTAGGGTATACAGTATAAAGACCAGTCTGGTCGGTGTCCGGGCTGGGGTATCCAGTATAAAGACCAGTCTGGTCGGTGTCCGGGCTGGGGTATACAGTATAAAGACCAGTCTGGTCGGTGTCCGGGCTGGGGTATACAGTATAAAGACCAGCCTGGTCGGTGTCCGGGCTGGGGTATACAGTATAAAGACCAGTCTGGTCGGTGTCTGGGCTGGGGTATCCAGTAGAAAGACCAGTATGGTCGGTGTCCGGGCTGGGGTATACAGTATAAAACCCAGTCTGGTCGGTGTCTGGGCTGGGGTATCCAGTATAAAGACCAGTCTGGTCGGTGTCCGGGCTGGGGTATACAGTAGAAAGACCAGCCTGGTCGGTGTCCGGGCTGGGGTATACAGTATAAAGACCAGTCTGGTCGGTGTCTGGGCTGGGGTATCCAGTAGAAAGACCAGTCTGGTCGGTGTCTGGGCTGGGGTATCCAGTATAAAGACCAGTCTGGTCGGTGTCCGGGCTGGGGTATCCAGTATAAAGACCAGTCTGGTCGGTGTCCGGGCTGGGGTATCCAGTATAAAGACCAGTCTGGTCGGTGTCCGGGCTGGGGTATCCAGTAGAAAGACCAGTCTGGTCGGTGTCCAGGCTGGGGTATCCAGTAGAAAGACCAGTCTGGTTGGTGTCCAGGCTGGGGTATCCAGTAGAAAGACCAGTCTGGTTGGTGTCCGGGCTGGGGTATCCAGTAGAAAGACCAGTCTGGTCGGTGTCCGTGCTGGGGTATCCAGTAGAAAGACCAGTCTGGTCGGTGTCCGGGCTGGGGTATCCAGTAGAAAGACCAGTCTGGTCGGTGTCCGGGCTGGGGTATACAGTATAAAGACCAGTGTGCATCTTTTATCAATTATTCAGGAAAGTATCTGGATTGTTTAGAAAAAACCTTAATAAAAAAATATTAATTAATTCTTCAGATCAATTAACAAGAATATTTTCTACATTCATTTTCTTTTTCACACACAGACACGTGTGCACTCACACACTCACATTGCATTTTTTTTTTAAATCAATTATTCTGGTAATTATCTGGATTGTTTAAAAATACCATTCATACATTTTTTTAAATACATTTTTCAGATTAAATAACAAAAATATTTTCTACATTAGTTCTCTCTCACGCACACGCACATGCACACACAGACACACACACACACACACACAAACAACAAACACACACAGCAGAGTGTTAGCTAATGTTTTATTTGACTGAGATAGAGGAAGTGGTTTGAGATTGGGAGTGTTCCTCTTCTTCTCTTTCTCTATCCCTCTCTCTTCCTCCTTTCCTCTATGCTTGTCTTTGTTGGTGTGTAAACTCTGCTCGGCTCTTCTTGAACTGCACTGTTGGTTAAGGGCTTGTAAGTAAGCATTTCACGGTAAAGTCTACACTTGTTGTATTCGGCGCATGTGACAAATAAAGTTTGATTTGATCAATAGATCCACACATAACCATGGATCATTAGTGCGGCCTGCACCACGCTACTGTGTAAATTATCATATGATTGGAGAAAAACATTTTGAGGAGCGCTCCAGATTGATTTACATAAAAACAAACACACACACATACACACCAGCCAGGTCACACCAGATCGACTTCAGTATTCAACGTTGTCCAGGTCCCCAGGACGTTGGGAGATGCCTTCAACACCGTCCACTAGGAGCAACATGAGCGCCTATTAGCATCTAGCTAGCAACTTGCTAGGGTGTTGTGGATGGGGATAGAGGATGGGCTTAAACCATGTGCTCTGGCTTCGAGGATTGCGGGTTCAATCCCAGTTCTCAGCACTTGTTTTTATTTTTTCTGTTTTAACCCTATCACCAATGTTAACCCTTACCTTAACACTAGAAGAGCACGGGCCTCGTGGAACCCCCCTTTGAGCTGATGAGCAGTCATTCTGACAGCAACAACAGTGTAATTAATACCTTTCATATATGCTATCGCAAAAATAATCATTTGGTTGTGTTTATTAAGGTTACATTAGAATATGAAAATATATATATTTCAACTAACACAATAGCATTTTCATTAGTTATGTTACTGTAGGCTATTTGTTAAAAAAATAAAACACTGAAAACACAAAAATTCAAGTGTTCAATAAATGTTATTCGTGTAGTGCCTTTGTTATGACAACTAGGAAACAGAATGCGGTAACGACTTCTTTTTAGAATGACAAAAAATCTATATATACCACAACCACCAAGACGCATGGTCAGCAAGACGCGTGGTCAAATGATGAAAACAACAGTAGCCTAAACATCATAAGCGCAAAGTGTGCTGGATAAATAGTGACGATCTGCACAAAAGCAATAGTGCCATTATAATGAATATGTGTTGATATGACAGCAGTCAAAAACAGTCAGTCGATTATTGTGCTTACATGGTGTGTGTCTTCACACAATGGCATCAACTGGAGCATGTCCATGTCACATAAACAACAAAAGCTGGTGAGTGTGTTGCCGATGTTGTTTCTGCTAGAGATGTAGGTAGGCCCGCTCTCTCAGTGATGACATGTTGTGTTTATAATCAGCCCGTAGCGTGGTCACCGGCTTGTTTTATCCAGATGTTGCCTTCCCTTCCTCTCTCCTCTCTTTGTTTCATCTGGTGGCTGCACGGGCACCTGCTCACTGCGCACCGATCTGGCTTTTTTGCACTTAGGCCTCAGGGATGTAGGTTCAGGCTGAGGCTCAGAATCAGAAGATTCATTTTTTCCACACCATCTGAGTCGTTTCCACTCATATTTTGTAGCAACGCTAACGCAGCGTGAGCATCGATTCGTTTTGGTCTTCTTACCATAGTAAATGACGCACGCTCTCACTGTGTACTAGGTCAGAGAAGACTGATAAGACTGCTTGGATTCGGTGGACTCAAATAGAGTACATACCATTTTGAGATTATAATTAGAGTAGATCAATACAATAGAATGGCCAGTATAGTTTAGGTTCAGTTTCAAAGCAATTATCTGGGTGATTATCAACTGGGCACGGCACCTTCCACTATAAGGGAGCAGGCCCAACTGTCGGGACAAGG
>NC_092089.1:32044198-32101698 GCF_045679555.1 Salvelinus alpinus | reverse complement strand
ATAGTCTTGTTCGTTCTGCAGTGGCCGGCACGGTCCGCAACGCCATCCAGAGCGCCTAACGATGTCTCGCTGGAGAATGTGTCTCCCGAGGGAATACTGCCTGACAACGGGGGATGAGGATTCCATAAGGAGAAGTGAGCGCTCTGTTTCATCCAGCTCACTGGGGAATTCACATCCCACTACTCACACAAACACACACACAGAGTAATACGCACACTCACTTGAGTATGCACACAAAGACACGCACATGCAACCACACACATGCACTCCCCCTCCCTCCCTTCTCCCTCCTTCCTGCCACTACACCCCTGACGGCAGTCCTCTGGTGGTATCAATAAGAAAGCAGGTCCAATCAATGGCTCAGTGTCTCACCATCCCATCAGTCTCTGATCCTCCCCTACACACCAGATTACACAGCCTAAACCTCCCTCCCATCACAACCCACAGGAGCCTCTCTCCCCACTTTATTCATAGACAGACACACAGAGACATACATACACCTTGTTGCAGGCTAAATAACCATGTAGCTCTTTATGTATTGCAATGACTTCTGACAGCTGTTGTGCTGCTGTGAGACTGTGTGAGAACAATACATCCTTGATGGAGGACAAAGTTGAAGTCTAAAATCCCTGACTATTACTTTCTGTGTTTTTTCCGAGCTAGACGGAGGTGTGACCCAAATCCTTCAGCTTTTCTGATGATTGGACTGAACGTTAGATCAGAGGAGTCCAGTGGGGTGGTGGGGGGAGATGGGGAAGGGAAGAGGAGGAGGAGGGTCAACACTATCTATCTGGCCATGGTAGAGAGGACGAAGGGGGTGCTGTGCTTTCAAAACACAAATGCACTTTTCAAACGCGAATCATAATCTTACTGTAACTTTCACCCTAAACTTAACCTGTTAACACAAATGCTAACCCAAGCCAAACCTTAAAGGAGCAATCTGCAATTGCTATATCCGTTTAGGGACTTGTAAATTAATGATATATAGCTATTGATTCTTAAAGAATATTATTTGGAAATGCCTCATGAGCTTAGTTTAACTGTAACCACATCAGGACCCAAAATATAAGCTTGTTTTACTCCACTGTTTGTGAACAATGTCATTGTAAACAAACACGGTATAACTTCAAAACATGGTAAAAAACTAGAGAGTGGGCTAGGACGGGTCCATCATTTACCTCCTCTGAGTGGACATTTTCCTGACCTGTGACCCCGGCACATGACATTTAATTAAGAGGTGGTATGATGCTGCTGGCATCCTTCCCACTGTTTAATGATCTAAAACTACCTTCTCATTTTAATATGGCTCCTATCCGGCTCACTCCTCTCTACACCTCTTCCACACACACACACACACACACACACACACACACACACACACACACACACACACACACACACACACACACACACACACACACACACACACACACACACACACAAAGGTTATTATAGTTTTGCGTTTTTATGAGTATGTATTTATTTTATTTTTTTCAAAAATACATTTTTGTTTAGTTTCAGTTGGTTTTCAGATGTGATTTACTAGTTTTTATTTAGTTTAAGTTTTATAAAAATGTCACGTTCCTGACCTGTTTTTCCTTTTTCTTGTATTTATTTAGTTGGTCAGGGCGTGAGTTGGGGTGGGCTATCGATGTGTGATTTTCTATGTTGGGATTTTGTGTTCGGCCTGGTATGATTCTCAATCAGAGGCAGCTGTCAATCGTTGTCCCTGATTGAGAATCATACTAAGGCAGCCGGGGTTTCACGTGTGTTTTGTGGGTGTTTGTTCCTGTATCTCGTGTCAGTGTTCGTGCCACACGGGACTGTTGTCGGTTTTGTCACGTTTGTTGTTTTTGTATTTGTAAGTGTTCAGTTTCGATTTATTAAATTATCATGAGCACTGCCCACTCTGCGTGTTGGTCCGATCCATGCTCCTCCTCGTCTGAGGAGGAGAACGACTTCGACAGCCGTTACAGAAACACCCACCAAAAAAGGATCAAGGACCCTGGGCTCAGCCAGGGGATTATCGCCGTCCCAAGGCGGAGTTGGAGGCAGCGAAGGCAGAGAGGCGCTGGTATGAGGAGGCAGCGCGGCGACGCGGTTGGGAGCCCGAGAGTCAGACCCAAAAATTTCTTGGGGGTGGGCACACGCGGAGTGTGGCAAAGCCGGGTAGGATACCTGAGCCGACTCCCCGTGCTTACCGTGGAGTGAGAGGGCGTCGTACTGGTCAGACACCGTGTTATGCGGTAAAGCGCACGGTGTCCCCAGTACGCGTGCTTAGCCCAGTGCGGGCTATTCCACCTCGCCGCACTGGTAGGGCTAGGTTGGGCATCGAGCCGGGTGCCATGAAGCCGGCCCAACATATCTGGCCTCCAGTACGTCTCCTCGGGCCGGCGTACATGGCACCAGCCTTACAGATGGTGTCCCCGGTTCGCTAGCATAGCCCAGTGCGGGCTATTCCACCTCGCCGCACTGGCAAGGCTACGGGGACCATTCAACCTGGTAAGGTTGGGGAGGCTCGGTGCTCAAGAGCGCGTGTCCTCCTTCACGGTCCGGTATACCCGGTGCCACCTCCACGTACCAGTCCTCCGGTGGCAGCCCCCCGCACCAGGCTGTCTCTCCGGGTTCTCTCTCCAGCTGCTTCCACCTGTCCAGCGCTGTCAGAGCCTTCCTCCTCTCCAGCGCAGCCAGTGTCTGAGCTGCCTGCCTGCCCAGCGCTGTCTGAACTGTCTGCCTGCCCAGCGCTGTCTGAACTGTCTGCCTGTCCAGCGCTGTCTGAACTGTCTGCCTGCCCAGCGCTGTCTGAACTGTCTGCCTGCCCAGCACTGTCTGAACTGTCTGCCTGCCCAGCGCTGTCTGAGCTGCCTGCCAGGACCAGCCAGAGCCGTCCAGCCAGGACCAGCCAGAGCCGTCCAGCCAGGACCAGCCAGAGCCGTCCAGCCAGGACCAGCCAGAGCCGGCCAGCCAGGATCTGCCAGAGCCGTCCAGCCAGGACCAGCCAGAGCCGTCCAGCCAGGACCCGCCAGAGCCGTCCAGCCAGGACCCGCCAGAGCCGTCCAGCCAGGACCCGCCAGAGCCGTCCAGCCAGGACCCGCCAGAGCCGTCCAGCCAGGACCCGCCAGAGCCGTCCAGCCAGGACCCGCCAGAGCCGTCCAGCCAGGACCCGCCAGAGCCGTCCAGCCAGGACCCGCCAGAGCCGTCCAGCCAGGATCCGCCAGAGCCGTCCAGCCAGGATCCGCCAGAGCCGTCCAGCCAGGATCCGCCAGAGCCGTCCAGCCAGGATCCGCCAGAGCCGGCCAGCCAGGATCCGCCAGAGCCAGCCAGCCAGGATCCGTCCCTCAGTCCGGTGCTGCCCCTCAGTCAGGAGCTGCCCCTCAGTCCGGAGCTGCCCCTCATTCCGGTGTTGCCCCTCAGTCCGGTGTTGCCCCTCAGTCCGGTATTGCCCCTCAGTCCGGTGTTGCCCCTCAGTCCGGTGTTGCCCCTCAGTCCGGTGTTGCCCCTCAGTCCGGTGCTGCCCCTCAGTCCGGTGTTGCCCCTTAGTCCGGTGCTGCCCCTTAATCTAGTGGGGTTAATTTGGAGGAGGCTACGGAAGAGGGGATTGACTATGGTGGGGTGGGGACCACGACCAGCGCCAGAGCCGCCACCATGGACAGACGCCCACCCAGGCCCTCCCCTAGACTTTATGCTGGTGCGCCCGGAGTTCGCACCTTAAGGGGGGGGTTATGTCACGTTCCTGACCTGTTTTTCCTTTTTCTTGTATTTATTTAGTTGGTCAGGGCGTGAGTTGTGGTGGGCTATCTATGTGTGATTTTCTATGTTGGGGTTTTGTGTTCGGCCTGGTATGACTCTCAAACAGAGGCAGCTGTCAATCGTTGTCCTTGATTGAGAATCATACTAAGGTAGCCGGGGTTTCACGTGTGTTTTGTGGGTGTTTGTTCCTGTATCTCGTGTCAGTGTTCGTGCCACACGGGACTGTTGTCGGTTTTGTCACGTTTGTTGTTTTTGTATTTGTAAGTGTTCAATTTCGATTTATTAAATTATCATGAGCACTGCCCACTCTGCGTGTTGGTCCGATCCATGCTCCTCCTCGTCTGAGGAGGAGAACGACTTCGACAGCCGTTACAAAAAACATGTATATTTCTTTGTTATATTATTGACAGTGGGCTCCAAAAAAAGTGACATATTTTTTGTTGTTTTGGCTCTGTACGCCGTCAATTTGGATTTGAAATGAAACAATGACTATGAGGTTAAAGGTTGAAATGAAACAATGACTATGAGGTTAAAGTCAGAATTAATTTGAGGGTATTTTCATCCATATCAGGTGAACCGTTTTGTACATAGTCCTCCCATTTTAGGGGACCAAAAGAATTGGGACAAATTAATTTATGTGTATTAAAGTAGTCAAATGTTTAGTATTTGGTCCCATATTCCTAGCTAGAGCTTCTTAAGACTAGGGGTCAGTATTCGGAAGTTCGGATGACTGACGTGCCCAAAGTAAACTGCCTGTTACTCAGGCCCAGAAGCTAGGATATGCATATAATTGGTAGCATTGGATAGAAAACACTCTGAAGTTTCTAAACGGTTAAAATAATGTCTATGAGTATAACAGAACTGATATGGCTGGCGAAAACCCGAGGAGAATCCATCCGGAATGTTTTTGTTGTCAAGGTCACCACCCATTCAAATGCTTGTCTATGGCATATTTGTCACGTTCCTGACCTATGTTATGTTATTTTTGTATATGTTTAGTTGGTCAGGGCGTGAGTTGGGGTGGGCATTGTATGTTTTGTGTTTTCTATGTTTAGGGCACTTGAAATTAGCCTTATATGGTTCTCAATCAGAGACAGGTGTTTGACGTTTTCCTCTGATTGAGAACCATATATAGGTTGGCTGTTCACACTGTTTGTTTGTGGGTGATTGTCTTCCGTGTCTGTGTCTGTGCACCACACGGGGCTGTTTTCGGTTTGTTCGTTTTATGTAGTCTATTCCTGTACGTGAGTTCTTTCGTGTCTTTATGTAAGTTCCATGTTCAGGTTTCGTCTACGTCGTTTGTTATTTTGATTATTTCAAGTATAGTTCGTGTCAGTGTTCGTCGCTTGTAAATAAATTCATGATGTCTACATACCTCGCTGCACATTGGTCTTCCGATCCCTCTCTCCTCTCCTCGTCTGAGGAGGAGGAATATGACGACTACCGTTACAGAATCACCCACCAACCTAGGACCAAGCGGCGGGGGAGAGCTCAACAGAGCAACCAGGACTCGTGGACTTGGGACGAAGTATTGGAGGGAAAAGGACACTGGGCGCACATTGGGGAATATCGCCGCGCTCGTGAGGAGATGGAGGCAGCGAGAGCCCAACAGCGGTGGTATGAGGAGGCAGCAAGGAGACGTGGCTGGAAGCCTGAAAAGCCCGTGAGTACTACCCAAAAATGTCTTGGGGGGAGGCTAAGAGGTAGTGGGCCAAGGGCAGGTAGGAGACCTGCGCCCACTTCTCAGGCTAACCGTGGAGAGCGGGAGTACGGGCGGACACCGTGTTACGCAGTAGAGCGCACGGTGTCTCCTGTACGTGTTCATAGCCCGGTGCGGGTTATTCCACCTCCCCGCACTGGTAGGGCTAGATTGGGCATTGAGCCAGGTGCCATGAAGCCGGCTCAACGAGTCTGGTCTCCAGTGCGTCTCCTCGGGCCGGCTTACATGGCACCAGCCTTACGCATGGTGTCCCCGGTTCGCCTGCATAACCCAGTGCGGGCTATTCCACCTCGCCGCACTGGCAGGGCGACGGGGACCATTCAACCAGGTAAGGTTGGGCAGGCTCAGTGCTCAAGAGAGCCAGTACGCCTGCACAGTCCGGTATTTCCGGCGCCACCTCCCCGCCCCAGCCTAGTACCAACAGTGCCTACACCACGCACCAGGCTTCCAGTGCGTTTTCAGAGCCCTGTTCCTCCTCCACGCACTCTCCCTGTGGTGCGTGTCTCCAGCCCAGTGCCTCCAGTTCCGGCACCACGCACTAAGCCACCTGTGCGTCTCCAGAGCCCTGTACACACTGTTCCTTCTCCCCGTACTAGTCCTGATGTGCGTGCCCTCAGCCCGGTGCCAACAGTGCCGGTACCACGCACCAGGCACAGAGTGCGCTTCGAGAGGTCAGTGTGCCCTGTTCCTGCTCCCCGCACTAGCATGAAGGTGAGTGTCCTTAGCCCGGTGCCTCCAGTTCCGGCACCACGCACCAGGCCTACAGTGCGCCTCATCCGGCCAGAGCCATCCGTCTCCCCAGCGCCATCTGAGCCATCCGTCTCCCCAGCGCCATCTGAGCCATCCGTCTCCCCAGCGCCATCTGAGCCATCCGTCTCCCCAGCGCCATCTGAGCCATCCGTCTCCCCAGCGCCATCTGAGCCATCCGTCTCCCCAGCGCCGTCTGAGCCATCCGTCTGCCCCGAGCCATTAGAGCCGCCCGTCTGTCCCGAGCCGTCAGAGCCGATAGTCAGTCAGGAGCCGCTAGAGCCATTCGTCAGACAGGATCTGCCAGAGCCGCCAACCAGACAGGATCTGCCAGAGCCGCCAACCAGACAGGATCTGCCAGAGCCGCCAACCAGACAGGATCTGCCAGAGCCGCCAACCAGACAGGATCTGCCAGAGCCGCCAACCAGACAGGATCTGCCAGAGCCGCCAACCAGACAGGATCTGCCAGAGCCGACAGTGAGCCATGAGCGTCCAGAACCGCCAGTGAGCCATGAGCGTCCAGAGCCGTCAGCCAGCCATGAGCGTCCAGAGCCGTCAGCCAGCCATGAGCGTCCAGAGCCGTCAGCCAGCCATGAGCGTCCAGAGCCGTCAGCCAGCCATGAGCGTCCAGAGCCGTCAGCGAGCCATGACCGTCCAGAGCCGTCAGCGAGCCATGACCGTCCAGAGCCGTCAGCGAGCCATGACTGTCCAGAGCCGTCAGCGAGCCATGACCGTCCAGAGCCGTCAGCGAGCCATGACCAGCCAGAGCCGTCATCCAGCCATGACCAGCCAGAGCCGTCATCCAGCCATGACCAGCCAGAGCCGTCATCCAGCCATGACCAGCCAGAGCCGTCATCCAGCCATGACCAGCCAGAGCCTTCCGCCAGCCAGGATCCGCCAGAGCCAGCCAGCCAGGACCCGCCAGCCAGCCAGGATCCGCCAGAGCCTTCCGCCAGCCAGGATCCGCCAGCCAGTCTGGTGTTGCCCCCCATTCTGGTGTTGCCCCTCATCCTGGTGATGCCCCTTAATTTAGGTGGGGTTATATGGAGGGTGGTCATTTTGAGGAGGCTACGAAAGCGGGTAGTGACTAAGAGGGGATGGGAACCACGCCCAGAGCCTGAGCCGCCACCGTGGACAGATGCCCACTCAGACCCTCCCCTAGACTTTTTTGTGGTGCGTCCGGAGTTCGCACCTTAAGGGGGGGGGGGTTTCTGTCACGTTCCTGACCTATTTTATGTTATTTTTGTATATGTTTAGTTGGTCAGGGCGTGAGTTGGGGTGGGCATTGTATGTTTTGTGTTTTCTATGTTTAGGGCACTTGAAATTAGCCTTATATGGTTCTCAATCAGAGACAGGTGTTTGACGTTTTCCTCTGATTGAGAACCATATATAGGTTGGCTGTTCACACTGTTTGTTTGTGGGTGATTGTCTTCCGTGTCTGTGTCTGTGCACCACACGGGGCTGTTTTCGGTTTGTTCGTTTTATGTAGTCTATTCCTGTTCGTGAGTTCTTTCGTGTCTTTATGTAAGTTCCATGTTCAGGTTTCGTCTACGTCGTTTGTTATTTTGATTATTTCAAGTATAGTTCGTGTCAGTGTTCGTCGCTTGTAAATAAATTCATGATGTCTACATACCTCGCTGCACATTGGTCTTCCGATCCCTCTCTCCTCTCCTCGTCTGAGGAGGAGGAATATGACGACTACCGTTACAATATTCAAAGGAAATCCTCCCAGATTGCAGGTCCTATGGCTTCCACTACATGTCAACAGTCTTTAGAAAGGTTTTCAGGCTTGTTTTTTTTTTTATGACTTAGTAGTTGTAGTTTTTCAATGTGGCTCTCATTTTGGACTGTAGTCTGTGGCGCGCGTGGATGAGGGTGCGCACTTCGTTATTTATTTCCGGTATTGAACATATTACATTCCGTCTTAAATTGTATCATTTATTTACATATTAGTGTACTTGAGGATTGATTAGAAACGTTGTTTGACTTGTTTGGACGAAGTTTATTGGTAACTTTTGGGATTGCTTTTGGGATTGCTTTGTATGCATGAGTGGAACGGGTGGATTACTGAATCAAACGTGCCAACTAAACTGACTTTTTTAGGATACAAAGAAGGACTTTATAGAACAAAACGACCATTTGTTGTGTAGCTGGGACCCTTGGGATTGCATACAGAGGAAGATCTTCAAAGTTAAGTGATATATTTTAGCGCTATTTCTGACTTTTGTGATGCCTCTGCTGGTTTGGAAAATGTTTTTAATGCTTTTGTATGTGGAGTGCTGTCCTCAGATAATCGCATGGTATGCTTTCGCCATAATGCCTTTTTGAAATCTGACAAAGTGGCTGGATTAACAAGAAGTTAAGCTTTTATGATGACACTGTAATGGCTGTCAAAGTCGTTCTCCTCCTCAGACGAGGAGGAGCATGGATCGGACCAAGATGCGGATTGATAATTGTACATGTTTAATGTAAATAACAAGAAAACACTACAAACTACAAAACAACAAACGTGACATACCTCAAAACAGTCCTGTGTGGTCCAAACACTGACACAGGAAACAAACACCCACAAAAGCCTACTGCCTATGGCTACCTTAAATATGGCTCCCAATCAGAGACAAATGAATGACAGCTGTCTCTGATTGAGACCCAATCTAGGCAGCCATAGACATAACTAGACAACCTAACAAACACTATCCCATACACATACAACACCCATAGACTAACCAAACACACACAACATACAATGCCCACCCCAACTCACGCCCTGACCAACTAAACATAATCAAAATAACATAAAAATAGGTCAGGAACGTGACAGACACTTGTATTTTCATGAATGTTTAATATTACGATTTTTGTATTTAAAATTTCGCGCTCTGCAATTTCACCGGATGTTGTCGAGATGAGGCGCTAGCGTCCCACCTAGCCCAAAGAGTAACTGTACAAACTTGTTGGATGCATTTGCTGTTTGTTTTGGTTGTGTTTCAGATTATTTTGTGCCCAATAGAAATGAATGATAAATAATGTATTGTGTCAATTTTGGAGTCACTTTTATTGTAAATAAGAATATAATATGTTTCTAAACACTTCTACATTAATGTGGATGCTACCATGATTATGGATAGGCCTGAATTACTCTTGAATAATGATGAGGGAGAAAGTTACTGTCACGACTTCTACCGAAGTCGGTTCCTCTCCTTGTTCGGGCGGTGTTCGGCGGTCGACGTCACCGGTCTTCTAGCCATCGCCGATCCATTTTTTCATTTTCCATTTGTTTTGTCTTGTTTTCCCACACACCTGGTTTTCATTCCCTCATTACGTGTTGTGTATTTAACCCTCTGTTCCCCCCATGTCTTTGTGTGGTATTGTTTGCTGTAAGTGCTTGTGCACATTTGTTGTCTGGTGCGCGTCGGGTTTTGTACCCATTCTTTATTATTCTGGATGCCAGTGGTTACGTTCATGGAACGTCTGGGGGTCTCGATCAGCCTTACCTCGGGTATTCACCCCGAGAGTAACGGGCAGGTGGAGAGAGTTGTGGGATGGATGTGGTAGGTTTCTGAGGTCTTATTGCCAGGACCGGCCGGGGGAGTGGGCAGCGTTCGTGCCCTGGGCAGAGATGGCCCAGAACTTGCTCCACCACTCCTCCACTAACCTCTCCCCCTTCCAGTGCGTACTGGGGTATCAGCCGGTTCTGGCTCCTTGGCATCAGAGTCAGACTGAGGCTCCTGCGGTGGACGACTGGTTCCGGCGCGCGGAGGAAACATGGGACGCCGCCCATGTTCACCTTCAGCGCGCCGTGCTGCGGCAGAAAGCCGGCACAGACCGTCACCGCAGTGAGGCCCCGGTTTTCGCACCGGGGGACCGGGTCTGGCTCCCGACCCGAAACCTGCCCCTCCGCCTGCCCTGCCGGAAGCTGGGTCCGTGGTTTGTGGGGCCATTTAAAGTCCTGAGGAACTGATCGAGGTGAGTTACAGGTTACAGCTTCCCCCCGATTACCGTATTAACCCCTCGTTCCATGTGTCTCTCCTCAGGCCGGTGGTGGCTGGCCCGCTCCAGGAGTCTGAGGTGCGGGAGGTTCCTCCGCCCCCTCTGGACATTGAGGGGCCCCCGGCGTACTCCGTTCGTTCCATACTGGATTCGAGGAGTCAGGCGAGGGGCCTTCAGTACCTCGTGGACTGGGAGGGGAATGGTCCGGAGGAGAGATGCTGGGTTCCGGTGGAGGACGTGTTGGACCCTTCAATGCTGCGGGAGTTCCACCGTCTCCGTCCGGATCGCCCTGCACCTCGCCCTCCGGGTCGTCCCCGAGGCCGTTGTCGGCGCGCTGCTGGAGCGGCGCGTCAAGGGGGGGTACTGTCACGACTTCTACCGAAGTCGGTTCCTCTCCTTGTTCGGGCGGTGTTCGGCGGTCGACATCACCGGTCTTCTAGCTATCGCCGATCCATTTTTCATTTTCCATTTGTTTTGTCTTGTTTTCCCACACACCTGGTTTTCATTCCCTCATTACGTGTTGTGTATTTAACCCTCTGTTCCCCCCATGTCTTTGTGTGGTATTGTTTGTTGTAAGTGCTTGTGCACATTTGTTATCTGGTGCGCATCGGGTTTTGTACCCATTCTTTATTATTCTGGATGCCGGTGGTATATTATGTATATTAAACTGCTCCGGTTAGTCCCCAGTTCTGCTTTCCTGCGTCTGACTTCGATGCCACCAGTTACGCACCCCTTACAGTTACAGAGGCATAAACATCATAACCCACCCAAAAATGCTAACCTCCCCTGTTATTGTAATGGTGAGAGGTTAGCATGTCTTGCGGGAATGATATTTGTGCATCTGTAACTTTCTCACTCATCATTATTCACGATTAATTCAGGACTATCCGTAATCATGGTAGCAAGTTGACGTAGATGCACAATGCAAACAGTAGTAGTGGGTCAATTTTGGTCCTGTAGCTACAAAGATGTAGCAGCATGAAGCCAACCTGTGCACATGCGCAGATACTCTGTGTGACTGTGTGAGAGCAGTCTTGCATCACGCTCATCTCATTGGGTGTGTTCGAATAGTAAGGCTAACGAAGCCGACTGTAGACAAAAGTCAAGAAGGGAAGTCGGAGAAGTGCATTGGCGACAGCCGAAAGTCGGACACTGTAGTGGTTTTTCAACAGCAAGGCTCAGCTCAACATGGCAGTGTCAACATACAGTGCCTTCGGAAAGTATTCAGACCCCTAGACTTTTTCTCCATTTTGTTACATTACATCCTAATTCTAAAATGGATTAAATGAAACAAATCCTCAGCAATCTACACACAAAACCCCATAATGACAAAGCAAAAATAGGTCTACATTTTTTTAACCAAATGTATTAAAAATGACAAACCTTATTTACTATGAGACTATGAGACTCTAAATTAAGCTCAGGTGTATCCTGTTTCCATTGATCATCCTTGAGATGTTTCTACACCTCGATTGGAGTCCATCTGTGGTAAATTCAATTGATTGGACATGATTTGGAAAGGCACACACCTGTCTATATAAGGTGTGGGACCTTATATAGACAGGTGTGTGCCTTTCCAATCATGACAGTGCATGTCAGAGCAAAAAGCAAGCCATGAGGTCAAAGGAATTGTCCGTAGAGCTCCGAGACAGGATTGTGTCGAGGCACAGATCTGGGAAAGGGTACCTAAACATTTATCCAGCATTGAAGGTCCCCAAGAACACTGTGGCCTCAATCATGTTTAAATGGAAGAAGTTTGGAGCCACCAAGACCCTTCCTAGAGCTGGCTGCCCGGCCAAACTGAGCAATCGGGGTAGAAGGGCCTTGGTCAGGGAGATGACCAAGAACCTGATGGTCACTCTGACAGAGCTCCAGAGTTCCTCTGTGAAGATGGGAGAACCTTCCAGAAGGACAACCATCTCTGCAGCACTCCACCAATCAGGCCTTTATGGTAGAGTGGCCAGACGGAAACCACTCCTCAGTAAAAGGCACATGACAGCCCGCTTGGAGTTTGCCAAAAGGCACCTATAGACTCAGACCATGAGAAACAAGATTATCTGGTCTGATGAAACCAAGATTGAACTCTTTGGCCTGAATGCCAAGCGTCATATCTGGAGGAAACTTTGCACCATCCCTACGGTGAGGCATGGTGGTGGCTACATCATGCTTTGGGGATGTTTTTCAGTGGCAGGGACTGGGGGACTAGTCAGAATTGAGGCAAAGATGAACGGAGCAAAGTACAGAGAGATCCTTGATGAAAACCTGTTCCAGAGCGCTCAGGACCTCAGACTGGAGGCGAAGGTTCACCTTCCAATAGGACAACTACCCTAAGAGTACAGCCAGGACAATGCAGGAGTGGCTTTGGGACAAGTCTCTGAATGTCCTTGAGTGACCCAGCCAGAGCCCGGACTTGAACCCGATCGAACATCTCTGGAGAGACCTGAAAATCGCTGTGCAGCAACGATCCCCATCCAACCTGACAGAGCTTGAGAGGAGCTGCATAGAAGAATGGGAGAAACTCCCCAAATACAGGTATGTCAAGCTTGTAGCATCATACCCAAGAAAACTCAATGCTGTCATCGCTGCTAAAGGTGCTTCAACAAAGTACTGAGTAAAGGGTCTGAATACTTATGTAAATGTGACATTTCAGTTTTTTAACAGAGCTGGCAAAAAAATGGCAAAAAGAATTGGAGGAAAAAATACAATTTAATAAATTTTAGAATAAGGCTGTAACATAACAAATGTGGAAAAAGTCAAGGGGTCTGAATACTTTCCCGAAGGCACTGTAGTTGCTATTGTTTATAAAGGTTTTTCTTTATAAATGTAAAAATAAACATATCAAACACAAACTGAAAACATAATGTTTGTACAATGAATTGGTGAGAGAGAGGTCTCAAATATCACTTTCATTTTGTTCTGCTTGTAGCTTTAGAATCGCTGCAAAGTTGATTCTGGTTTCAGTCATGTCTTTGGTCACGTTCAAGTGGGTCAACCAAAAACACCCTAATGATTGGTTGACAAATAGTGTCTCCCACTAGCCAGGAGTTGACTGCATGGTGCAGTTGGTGAGAAACAACTGTAGCGACTTGAAGATGACATTTGATCACATGGCTTTGTAAAGTTCATGCAGTCGACATGTAGGCGCAAGTTGGACATTTTTTTGCCCAATAATGCAACACACTTTGAAAGGCGGTGACCATCGTTGATCTTGACTAGACAAAATCTATTCGCTCGAACACGCCCAATATTCGCTGTGCTGCTGTTGGCAATGTCATCTTGCATTGTTGTTCACCTTTAAAAGTGTGCTTCATTATGAAGATAAACATTCTCCTACTTGCGCCTACATGTTGACCGCATGAACTTTACAAAAATCATGTGATCAAAGGTTGTGAAGTTTTTACTGCAGTTAATGGAAAGTTTCTGCAGTTGCTCTTCACCAACTTCTTCCAGCAACCATGGCTTGCATTGTGGGAGCCTCTATTGTCAACCAATCATTATTCTTGACATGACTGAAACAGGAACTAACTTTGCTGCGATTCTCCCAGCACCCTGTGCACTAGTAGAGATAGGAGAGGATTTGACAGGTGTAAGCAATATGGTAATAGATTCACCTTGCCCTCTGATAGGCTGTGTGGAAGTTTCACCATTGCTTACACAATTCATATCCTCTCAGATCTCCACTAGAGATTGACATGGGAACAGGACTCCCGGGGGTCTTGCGGAATTCTAGCATGAATGGGAGTCAACTGTGTAGGCCTAATATAGTTTACTTAATAATATATATCTTTTTTTTATGTTAATTTACCCCCTCCCGCTTCTGTTGGCTCACTCTCGCGCCTCGCTCCAGTTGTAGCCACTCCCTACTTTACCTCAGATGAGCTCGGAGACGTACACAGTTACACATGTCCATATCCATGAGTTCATCCAATTCTGGGTAAGTAAGTGCAAGGGCTGCCTTCATTGCCACATCTCATAAAGTGGCTGTTATCAGCTGTGTACAGGCAACTGTCTCGTGAGCAGCAGCCAAACGGAGCAGTTGCTATGGCTACTCACACGCACAGCGGGGACAGACAGACGAGCGTCTAAACATTTGACAGGACAAGATGGGACACTCCCATGTCAACCTGCATCAAAAGTAAGCTTTAGGGGTCCATTTTGGGATTGGGCCTGGATTGTACGATGTGCACACATGATACATGTTGAGTGTGTGATATTTGGGTTGGAGACAGAGAGAATGGAAAACCATGTTGCTCTGAGCCTTGCTGTTGAAAAACCACATTAGTTGCACCTTGCCCACCTTGCCAAACTTTACTCATTGACTTTGAGCCTACACGCCCAATCTCAATGTGACCCACCAGATTCAAAAACTTGAAAACCCCGTTAGGAGGAAAAAAAGCTTGAAAACCTCCGCCAAACATTTTGATTAAAAAATAATAATAACTGTGTTTTTATTAAGTTTTGGAGAAAGATAATGGTTTCATTATAGTTTTGCTTTTTTAAACAGATTTGTACATTTTATTTTTGTTTACAAAATAGTTTTTATGATTTGTTTTTAGTTTAGTTTCAGTTTTACTATAATAACCTTGCAACACAAACACACACACAATAAGATGCATATGAACAAACACACACAGGACAGGAATAATAATGATTAAATGCTATGCCAAAACAGTCATAAAGAGCATTTTATCATTTAACTTCACTGATCTGAGAGGGATTCACCAGATGGCTGACACCTGTCTTTTTACCTATCAGTGAAAGATGAGGGAGATGAGATGAGGAAGGTTTGGAGAGAACTGGGATGCAGAAACAGTAATTGTGACATTGGCTGAATCAATCAATCATTGATCAATAATTGAATTAACTCACGAGTCATCCAACAGTCTCAAATCATTGGAACACAAAGTGTGGAGGCAAAAATCCCTGCTGACCAATTAATAATGAAATCAGTAACTGAATCAACCTATTAACTGGTAAACCTTTCCCTCAGTCAGTCAGCCATCATTTTCTAAACCATCTCTATTTTAAGTTGCCACTGCTCTGGCCTTATCTGGAGGAGCTCATATGTATAGATCTGTAAGGAAGGGATAGATAAATAAACTTTGATCTGGTATAAGCAAGATGGAGAAAACCCAATCCAGTGAGAGGACACGGTGAAGCTATTACCATACTGCTTATCCAATCATTTCAGATCTATAGAGTACTCATGGATAAAGGTTAGGGGTCAATGTGGGACTTGGATAAAACTATTCAAAAAGGATCAAAAACCCTACGACCCTGTTCCTGGAGAGCTACCCTCTTGTAGGTTTTCGATTCAACCCCAGTTGTAACTAACCTGATTCAGCTCATTAACCAGCTAATTATTAGAATCAGGTGCACTATATTGGGGTTGGTGTGAATATCTACAGGACGGTAGCTGTCCAGGAACAGGGCTGGAGAGCCCTGCTCTACAGAGAGCTTAGGGAAGGGATATTCAACTCTTACAATACGAAGTCCGGGGCCTGCTGGTTTCTACCTGATAATTAATTAGACACACCTGGTGTCCCAGGTCTAAATCAGTCCCTGATTAGAGGGGAACAATACAAAAAAAAAGCAATGGCACTGGCTTCGAGGTCCAGAGTTGAGTTTGAGAGGCTTATGGGATTCTATAGCTCAGACCCAGTATAACAGGGGAGTCAAACTCATTCCATGGAGGGCTGAGTGTTTGCAGGTTTTAGTTTTATCAACTAAGACCTAGACAACCACGTGTGGATAAGTTCCTTACTAATCAGTGCCTTAATTCATCAAGTACAAGGGAGGAGTGAAAACCTGCAGACCCTTGGCCCACCGTAGAATGAGTTTGACACGTGCAGTATAGCTTCGCCCCTGTGTTATGACCCATATAAACGTTCCTCCTTTGTCACATTTGATAGTGGGGCAACAATACAACTCAAGCTTGGCATTCATCATGACCACCACCAGTGCTGTTCACTTGTCTCTTCCAGGGAAGCAAACCCAGTACTCAAGGACACACACAGGCAATAGATACAATTATGACTGCTCACATCTCTGTACTCATTGACTAAACATGGATTCAATTAAACTCAGTTCAAGGTCATGGTAATACAATATAAACGCTGGGGCTGTGCTTAATAGAAGCACTCATGGTTCTCTGCTAATATTTAATCCGACCCACCACTTGACTACTGCTCAGTGCTAGCCATTCATATCAGCTGATCTGTCAACTTTGGCTGTGTGAGAGAGAGAGCAGAAACCGGTACATAGGTAAAGTAAGGTGGGCGTGAGAAGATGTGGAGGGCGAGACGGGGAGGGAGAGAAGAAGGCGGGAGCGAAGGAATTTGTGAGGAACTGAAAGCAGGGGAGGGCGGCGAAGGGGAGAGGGAGGAGTGGCGACCAGAGAGCAAGGTTACACGTGAGAGCAGTCCAGAGAACGAAAGTAAGAGAGACAGAGGAGAGAGAGAGAGAGAATAGCAGGACAGGTACAATAGCGTGGATTATGGAGTTGAGAAGGTTTCAGTCTTACTTCACAAGTTAATTACCTGTTGCTCACTGGACGAGAAGAAAGAACAAAGAAAAGTGGAGAACAAAGAAAGAGTAAACAATAAGGGCAACGGAGAAAGAGAGAGAGGCAGAGGGGGAAACCATGGGTAGAGGGAGATAGGGAGAGGGGGGAACCATGGGTAGAGAGAAAGGGAAGGACAACAGTTGAATGTTGACAGAGGGAGTGAGGATATTAATCGGGAGATAATCAAAAAGGAGGAGAGAGAGAGGGAAAAAGAAATAAAAAAACAAATAGATACACATTGACAGAGTGGACTGGACTTCAATGAAGCACTGACATCAGCCAAATAAAGGGCGAGAGAGAGAAAGGAGGTCACTGCAGTCCGAAGTAGGTGCTGTGCACTGTAGTTCCTTAAGCACGCTTACTATGCAACAGGAGAGTTAGGACAAGCAAAGACAGACAGACGTCCACTACACGATTGAACCATGTTGATGAAGGAGTATAGAATATGCATGCCACTAACTGTGGAAGAGGTAAGTGTGTGTACACTGGATGAGTGTGTTTGTCTATGAACATGTGTGTGTGTGTGTGTACACTGGATGAGTGTGTTTGTCTGTGAACATGTATGTGTGTGTCGGGGGTCTGTGTGTTCGTGGCTGGGGGAGTCTCTGTGTGTGTGTTCGTGCTTGTGTGATTGAATGTGTGTATACTGTAGACCACTGTTGTTAAAATAAGGTGCCAGATTTTAATGTGATCTTGAAAATGTTAAAGTTGCTAGAATACAGATGTAGAATCTTCAAATGATCACCCTGTTGCAGGACAGCTTGGCGTGGATTTAAGGATTTAATTTACGATAAATGTATCACCCCAGACAAAAATGTCCATTCATTATAATCCATATAATAATTCAGATTTCCTGTTGCAGGATTATTTTCCTGCTGTAGCAAACTGGCTCAAATTAATAAGATCCTACATCTGTAAAAACATTACGCACAGGCATCCTGTAGTTGAGTAGTGTTGTTCATGTGGCTGGCACTCTGTATGGTTCTGCATGTACCTAACCTCAGCTGTTTCTCTCTCTCGCTCTTTTTTACATTTTTTTATTTTATTTTTAACCTCACAAACAAGTTGGACTGGTTGAGGCTTACAAACGTCAACGAAGGCATTTGGCCTGGAGGTTAAAAACAAAGGACAGATTCCACCAGAGAGTAATAAGTGGTGGGTGGAAAGGGGTTTAAGGGGAAGGTGCTCTAGAGTGCCCTCAAAGGGAAGGTCCTCATTCCCTCCAACCACCAGAACAAAGCACTTCTCCCTGTCATAGTGTTTAAGTCTGAGCTAACTGTCTGGAACAGATGTAGTTGGTTATTATTACAACATGCCGTGACGGAAACTTCCATTGATACATTGATACTCTAAAACCAACTTTGGTCGGTTGTTAGACCACTTCTGTGGTCTGGAAACGTGACAAACTTTAGAGTGAACTTTAAGCTCACTAATGTTTTAGTGTTTGTAGAAGCTTTAGCTAGAGGGATCACAGGGTTTTTATGGATCAAAATGGGGCTTAGGTGGTGGGCCTGGCCAATGGTGCGGTGGCCGACCGAAAATGTTTGAGGCCTTCCTGTTGGCCGCCGTTTTAAAGCAAATTTCCTGCCATTCTGCCATGAGGCCGAGAGAGAAATTTGCAGTTTTAAAGCTAATTTCCTGCCATTCTAAACATGTTGCCATGGCTTATGCTATGTGAGTGACTCACAAATTATAACAAAGTCAATGGAGGCCCCATGCCATGACAAAAACACTCCTGAATGTATAATATTAGATTATCCCGGACTTTCTCTCTTATTTTGGTGACTGTTGGTCCTCAAAGATAATCGTATAAAAATATATACAGTTGAAGTCGGAAGTTTACATGCACTTAGGTTGGAGTCATTAAAACTCGTTTTTCATCCACTTCATAAATTTCTTCTTAACAAACTACAGTTTTGGCAAGTCGGTTAGGACATCTACTTTGTGCATGACACAAGTGATTTTTCCAACAATTGTTTACAGACAGATTATTTCACTTATAATTCACTGCATCACAATTCCAGTGGGTCAGAAGTTTACATACACTAAGTTGACTGTGCCTTTAAACAGCTTGGAAAATTCCAGAAAATGATGTCATGGCTATAGAAGCTTCTGATAGGCTAATTGACATAATTTGAGTCAACTGGAGGTGTACCTGTGGGTGTATTTCAAGGCCTAACTTCAAACTCAGTGCCTCTGCTTGACATCATGGGAAAATCAAAAGAAAAACAATTGTAGACCTCCACAAGTCTGGTTCATCCTTGGGAGCAATTTCCAAACGCCTGAAGGTACCACGTTCATCTGTACAAACAATAGCATACAAGTATAAACACCATGGGACCACGCAGCCGTCATATCGCTCAGGAAGGAGACGCGTTCTGTCCCCTAGAGATGAATGTACTTTGGTGAGAAAAGTGCAAATCAATCCCAGAACAACAGCAAAGGACCTTATGAAGATGCTGGAGGAAACGGGCACAAAAGTATCTATATCAACAGTAAAACAAGTCCTATATTGACATAACCTTAATGGCCACTCAGCAAGGAAGAAGCCACTGCTCCAAAACCACCATAAAAAAGCCAGACTATGGTTTGCAACTGCACATGGGGACAAAGATTGCACTTTTTGGAGAAATGTCCTCTGGTCTGATGAAACAAAAATAGAACTGTTTGGCCATAATGACCATTGTTATGTTTGGAGGAAAAAGGGGGAGGCTTGCAAGCCGAAGAACACCATCCCAACCGTAAAGCACGGGGGTGGCAGCATCGTGTTGTGGGGGACTGGTGCACTTCACAAAATAGATGGTGTCATGTGGAAGGAAAATTATGTGGATATATTGAAGCAACATCTCAAGACATCAGTCAGGAAGTTGAAGCTTGGTCGCAAATGTGGCTTCCAAATGGACAATGACCCCAAGCATACTTCCAAAGTTGTGGCAAAAGGGCTTAAGGACAACAAAGTCAAGGTATTGGAGTGGCCATCACAAAGCCCTGACCTCAATCCATTAGAAAATTTGTGGGCAGAACTGAAAAAGCCGGTGCGAGCAAGGAGGCCTACAAACCTGACTCAGTTACACCAGCTCTGTCAGGAGGAATGGTCTTAAATTCACCCAACTTATTGTGGGAAGCTTGTGGAAGGCTACCCTAAACGTTTGACCCAAGTTAAACAATTTGAAGGCAATGCTACCAAAAACTAATTGATTGCATGTAAACTTCTGACCCACTGGGAATGTGATGAACAAAATAAAAGCTGAAATAAATCATTCTCTCTACTATTATTCTGACATTTCCCATTCTTAAAATAAAGTGGTGAACCTAACTGACCTAAGACAGGGAATTTTTACTAGGATTAAATGTCAGGAATTGTGAAAAACTGAGTTGAAATGTATTTGGCTACGGTGTAGGTAAACTTCAGACTTCAGCTATCTTTTCTACATACTTTATATCTGCTTTTAGTCGTTTAAGTTTACACTGACGTTTTTCCATCCTTATTATTTTATTTTATTATTATATATTTTTTTACTGTTTGGACATAGGCAGCCTGAAAAAACACTTAGGAGGCCCGCCCAAGACTTTTCTTTGCAGAAAAAACCCTGGATCAGTGGCTTGTGTGTATCTATCTGAAAATAGCCTCTGTAAAATCACACAGAACCAAATTCTAAGGTGAGATCCATTCCACGTGTGGAACTCTGACTCTCACGGTCTGATGGGGAAGCGCATTAAGATTCCTATGCAGCTTTAGTGGGATCAGCTTATAGTTCCACATTCAAACCACAGCACTGTTTATGCAATGTCTGCACACACACACACACACACACACTTCTAATTCTGAGGGGAGTGTAGCTGGTTGTACTAGTAGGTTGACGGATTAAGACAGGTATGTGTTTGTTTCGTTTTTAGTCAAAGGGTGGGGCACATATTCACATAATACAGTTGCTGTCTTACTGCACTGTATGTTTCAGTCATCATCAGTACAACACATTAACCACAAAACTGTCACAGGGATCTGAAGTCAAAGAGAAACATAACGCTGTGTGGGTTTGTGTTGTTAGTCAAAGGGTGGGTGACACATTCACATAGAGTGGCCAGACCAGAGACATAGATATCCATTCATGTAGAGAGTGGCCAGACCAGAGACATAGATATCCATTCATGTAGAGAGTGGCCAGACCAGAGACATAGATATCCATTCACATAGAGAATGGCCAGAACAGAGACATAGATATCCATTCACATAGAGAATGGCCAGAACAGAGACATAGATATCCATTCACATAGAGAATGGCCAGAACAGAGACATAGATAGACATTCACATAGAGAATGGCCAGAACAGAGACATAGATATCCATTCACATAGAGAGTGGCCAGAACAGAGACATAGATAGACATTCACATAGAGAGTGGCCAGAACAGAGACATAGATAGACATTCACATAGAGAATGGCCAGAACAGAGACATAGATATCCATTCACATAGAGAATGGCCAGAACAGAGACATAGATATCCATTCACATAGAGAATGGCCAGAACAGAGACATAGATATCCATTCACATAGAGAATGGCCAGAACAGAGACATAGATATCCATTCACATAGAGAATGGCCAGAACAGAGACATAGATATCCATTCACATAGAGAGTGGCCAGAACAGAGACATAGATAGACATTCACATAGAGAATGGCCAGAACAGAGACATAGATATCCATTCACATAGAGAATGGCCAGAACAGAGACATAGATATCCATTCACATAGAGAATGGCCAGAACAGAGACATAGATAGACATTCACATAGAGAATGGCCAGAACAGAGACATAGATATCCATTCACATAGAGAGTGGCCAGAACAGAGACATAGATAGACATTCACATAGAGAGTGGCCAGAACAGAGACATAGATAGACATTCACATAGAGAATGGCCAGAACAGAGACATAGATATCCATTCACATAGAGAATGGCCAGAACAGAGACATAGATATCCATTCACATAGAGAATGGCCAGAACAGAGACATAGATATCCATTCACATAGAGAATGGCCAGAACAGAGACATAGATATCCATTCACATAGAGAATGGCCAGAACAGAGACATAGATATCCATTCACATAGAGAGTGGCCAGAACAGAGACATAGATAGACATTCACATAGAGAGTGGCCAGACCAGAGACATAGATATCCATTCACATAGAGAATGGCCAGAACAGAGACATAGATAGACATTCACATAGAGAATGGCCAGAACAGAGACATAGATATCCATGCACATAGAGAATGGCCAGAACAGAGACATAGATATCCATTCACATAGAGAGTGGCCAGAACAGAGACATAGATAGACATTCACATAGAGAGTGGCCAGAACAGAGACATAGATACACATTCACATAGAGAATGGCCAGAACAGAGACATAGATAGACATTCAGTGATCTTAACATCTCTCATTAGGACAGGACTAGGTAAACACTGTCAATGACTGGTTCTGGTTTTCCCAACCCAAGTCTTATCACTGCCTTAAGGACTTGGGCAAGTAACAGCTAGATTCTACTGGTCTAAGGTCAGAGATCAGGTGGGGTTCCATGCTTCAACAAAGGAAAGGAAGGGTGCTCGACAACAATTGCAAAATTGTTTTAAATACATTTTTAAATATTTGTTTTTTTTACATTTAACCTTTATTTAACTAGAAAGTCGGCCTACCCCGGCGACGCTGGGCCAATTGTGCGCCGCCCTATAGGACTCCCAATCACAGCCGGATGTACAGTAATGCAGTCTGGATTCAAACCAGGGACTGCAGTGACTAGGTAAACACTGTCAATGACTGGTTCTGGTTTTCCCAACCCAAGTCTTATCACTGCCTTAAGGACTTGGGCAAGTAACAGCTAGATTCTACTGGTCTAAGGTCAGAGATCAGGTGGGGTTCCATGCTTCAACAAAGGAAAGGAGGGGTGCTCGACAACAATTGCAAAATTGTTTTAAATACATTTTTAAATATTTGTTTTTTTACATTTAACCTTTATTTAACTAGAAAGTCGGCCTACCCCGGCGACGCTGGGCCAATTGTGCGCCGCCCTATAGGACTCCCAATCACAGCCGGATGTACAGTAATGCAGTCTGGATTCAAACCAGGGACTGCAGTGACTAGGTAAACACTGTCAATGACTGGTTCTGGTTTTCCCAACCCAAGTCTTATCACTGCCTTAAGGACTTGGGCAAGTAACAGCTAGATTCTACTGGTCTAAGGTCAGAGATCAGGTGGGGTTCCATGCTTCAACAAAGGAAAGGAGGGGTGCTCGACAACAATTGCAAAATTGTTTTAAATACATTTTTAAATATTTGTTTTTTTTACATTTAACCTTTATTTAACTAGAAAGTCGGCCTACCCCGGCGACGCTGGGCCAATTGTGCGCCGCCCTATAGGACTCCCAATCACAGCCGGATGTACAGTAATGCAGTCTGGATTCAAACCAGGGACTGCACTGCATCTTGCACTGAGATGCAGTGTCCTAGACCGCTGTGCCACTCGGGAGCCCAAATAAAGGGGATACCAAGGAAAACTTCCAAAATGACACATTTGAGGCAGAACATCTGAAGCAGAACATTTGAGGCAGCTCTCAACAAAAAAAAAGGCAGAAATGTATTTATTTTAGCTTTAATCTATTCAGTATACATGCGACTGACGTTTCCACATCAAGCTGATGGTCAGGGCACACACAGGAAGAAGTCAGCCTTTTCACTGATCTAAGGTTAGTTGTTCCTTGTTTTCCTAATGGATAAGGTTAGTTGTTCCTTGTTTTCCTAATGGATAAGGTTAGTTGTTCCTTGTTTTCCTAATGGATAAGGTTAGTTGTTCCTTGTTTTCCTAATGGATAAGGTTAGTTGTTCCTTGTTTTCCTAATGGATAAGGTTAGTTGTTCCTTGTTTTCCTAATGGATAAGGTTAGTTGTTCCTTGTTTTCCTAATGGATAAGGTTAGTTGTTCCTTGTTTTCCTAATGGATAAGGTTAGTTGTTCCTTGTTTTCCTAATGGATAAGGTTAGTTGTTCCATGTTTTCCTAATGGATAAGGTTAGTTGTTCCTTGTTTTCCTAATGGATAAGGTTAGTTGTTCCTTGTTTTCCTAATGGATAAGGTTAGTTGTTCCTTGTTTTCCTAATGGATGAGGTTAGGGGTTCCTAATGGATAAGGTTAGGGGTTCCTAATGGATAAGGTTAGTTGTTTGGAGGAGGGTGAGCTGACCTTAGATATGTTCCCAGGAAAAGCTCACCGTGAGCAGTCCATAAAGCATCTGGTTTTATGATGAATTAACTGACTGCTGTGTAAGTAAATATTTCATGTGTACGATCTACATTACATTTACATTTACATTTAAGTCATTTAGCAGACGCTCTTATCCAGAGCGACTTACAAGTTGGAAGAAGGAAGAAGGATGTGGTATTGAGACAGGACTGTGTGAATTGACTCTCCCCCCCCCCCCCCCCCCCCAGTATAAGATTGGGCAGCTGTACATGATCAGCAAACACAGTAATGAGCAGAGCGGAGGAGGGGAGGGAGTGGAGGTGGTGAGGAACCAACCAGACACACATCCCCAACACGGCCTGGGACAGCTCACTGAGAAACGCATCTACCTCAATAGGTAACACACCCACATTAACACTGTACCTCAAATCAAACTTTGTCACATGTGCCGAATACAACAGGACCTTACAGTGAAATGCTTACTTCCAAACCCTTAACCAACAGTGCCGCTCAACAAAGAGTTATGAAAATATTTAATAATAAACTAAAGTAAAAAATTATAAAAAGTAACACAATAAAATAACAATAACGAGGCTATATACAGGGGGTACCGGTACTGAGTCAGTGTGCGGGGGTACAGGTTAGAGGTGATTTGTACATGTAGGTAGGGGTGAAGTGACCATCCATAGATAATAAACAGCGAGTAGTAAATATCAAATCAAATCAAATCAAATTGTATTTGTCACATACACATGGTTAGCAGATGTTAATGAGAGTGTAGCGAAATGCTTGTGCTTCTAGTTCCGACAATGCAGTAATAACCAACAAGTAATCTAACCTAACAATTCCACAACTACTACCTTATACACACAAGTGTAAAGGGATAAAGAATATGTACATAAAAATATATGAATGAGTGATGGTACAGAACGGCATAGGCAAGATGCAGTAGATGGTATAGAGTACAGTATATACATATGAGATGATTATTGTAGGGTATGTAAACATAAAGTGGCATAGTTTAAAGTGGCTAGTGATACATGTATTACATAAATATGGCAAGATGCAGTAGATGATATAGAGTACAGTATATACATATACATATGAGATGAGTAATGTAGGGTATGTAAACATTATATTAAGTGGCATTGTTTAAAATGGCTAGTGGTACATTTTTACATAATTTCCATCAATTCCCATTATTAAAGTGGCTGGAGTTGAGTCAGTATGTTGGCAGCGGCCACTAAATGTTAGTGGTGGCTGTTTAACAGTCTGATGGCCTTGAGATAGAAGCTGTTTTTCAGTCTCTCGGTCCCTGCTTTGATGCACCTGTACTGACCTCGCCTTATGGATGATAGCGGGGTGAACAGGCAGTGGCTTGGGTGGTTGTTGTCCTTGATGATCTTTATGGCCTTCCTGTGACATCGGGTGGTGTAGGTGTCCTGGAGGGCAGGTAGTTTGCCCCCGGTGATGCGTTCTGCAGACCTCACTACCCTCTGGAGAGCCTTACGGTTGTGTGCGGAGCAGTTGCCGTACCAGGCGGTGATACAGCCCGACAGGATGCTCTCGATTGTGCATCTGTAGAAGTTTGTGAGTGCTTTTGGTGACAAGCCGAATTTCTTCAGCCTCCTGAGGTTGAAGAGGCACTGCTGCGCCTTCTTCACAACGCTGTCTGTGTGGGTGGACCAATTCAGTTTGTCCGTGATGTGTACACCGAGGAACTTAAAAGTAGCAGCAGTGTACAAAACAAACAAGGGGGGTAAATGTAGTAGTCCAGTGGCCAGTGGCCATTTGATACATTTTTCAGCAGTCTTATGGCTTGGGGGTAGAAGCTGTTAAGGAGCCTTTTGGTCCTTGACTTGGCGCTCCGGTACCGCTTGTCGTGCGGTAGCAGAGAGAACAGTCTATTACTTGAGTGACTGGAGTCTCTGACATTTTTGGGGGCTTTCCTTTGACACCGCTTATTATATAGGTCCTGGGTGGCAGGAAGCTTGGCCCCAGTGATGTACTGGGCCATACGCACTACCCTCTGTAGGGCCTTAAGGTCAGATGCCGAGAAGTTGCCATACCAGGCGGTGATGCAACCGGTCAGGATGCTCTCGATGATGCAGCTGTACCTCACATACACACACCCACTGTACCTCACACACTCCTAGCACTGCTCAACCAAGAAATGATACCAGCAGTAAGACACACACCCACCCCTATGGCCTAGCCCTAGATCATACCGCACACATACATCTACCTCAGCGACGATAACAGTACATTCCTCCCCTCTGTCTGTCTCTCTCTCTCTGACAGTAAACTGCCATCCTGGGTGAGTGTGTTTGTCCCCAGGGTCTTCTATGTGACAGAGAAGGCCTGGAACTTCTACCCTTACACCATCACAGGTCTGACAACACTATTCTATCCACCACATACACAGCCGTTTCACCTGCTACCAACCTGTTCTTCCTATAGGGTCAAGTCAACTGTTTCCTTGTCTGCACTTAGATTTAAACACAATCTGTCTTATCTAGACCCGATTTACTTTAAACATATTTTGTTCCACATGTTTTGAAATATGTGTGTGTGTGTGTGTGTCACTAATGATGTTCCTCTCTATCCGTATGGAACTTCTGCGGTGTGTGCTTCAGAGTACTCAGTAAGTATTCACACATCATTTGCATGAGGCATGCAGTAGAGCTCATCCCTCTCCAAATGTCTGTGTACATAACCTCATCTGTCTACTCCCCTCCCTCCCTCCTTCTCTCCAATCACATCCATCCTTCATCTACTGTAGGTCTCCTTCCTTCCCAAGTTCAGCATCCGTATTGAGACCAGGTTTGAGAACAACAATGGTGACAACAATAATGTGAGTATGACTGAAGGAGAGAGAGGGGGGGGGGGGGTGAGAGACTGAAAGAAGGGTGGGAGAGAGAGAGAGAGAAGGGGGGTGAGAGACTGAAAGAAGGGTGGGATAGGGAAAGAGAGAAGGGGGGGTGAGAGACTGAAGGAAGGGTGGGAGAGGGAGAGAGAGAAGGGGGGGTGAGAGACTGAAAGAAGGGTGGGAGAGAGAGAGAGAGAAGGGGGGGTGAGAGACTGAAAGAAGGGTGGGATAGGGAGAGAGAGAAGGGGGGGTGAGAGACTGAAGGAAGGGTGGGAGAGGGAGAGAGAGAAGGGGGGGTGAGAGACTGAAGGAAGGGTGGGAGGGAGAGAGAGAAGGGGGGGTGAGAGACTGAAGGAAGGGTGGGAAGGAGAGAGAGAAGGGGGGGTGAGAGACTGAAGGAAGGGTGGGAGGGAGAGAGAGAAGGGGGGGTGAGAGACTGAAGGAAGGGTGGGAGGGAGAGAGAGAAGGGGAGGTGAGAGACTGAAGGAAGGGTGGGAGGGAGAGAGAGAAGGGGGGTGAGAGACTGAAGGAAGGGTTGGAGAGGGAGCGAGAGAAGGGGGGGTGAGAGACTGAAGGGTGGGAGGGAGAGAGGAAGGGGGGGTGAGAGACTGAAGGAAGGGTGGGAGGGAGAGAGAGAAGGGGAGGTGAGAGACTGAAGGAAGGGTGGGAGAGGGAGAGAGGGAGGGAGAGAAATTGCAATCTTCTCTGCAGTGTAAGGAGAATGCTCATCAAATTGATGTGGCCATTTTAAGGAAAACAAGCAAAGCCCAGAATGCAATAGCGGCAGATCTATTAGCCATCCACTGTGTTTGTGTGAGAGGGAGAAAGAAGGGTACATGCTTGTATTACAGGCTTGTTTCACCACCTTTTCTGGCCTTGTCACGGAATTCTGACACACAAACACAATTCTGAGCTGGTTTGTCCCTACAGCGTGCCCCTGTCATTTTGGGATAGAAACCAGGGAACAAGACTGAACTCATCTGGCTGTTGGCTGTTAGTGTGTGTATCCAGAAATGTGGCGAAGCTTGTTTCAACCTTCTCCCAGCTACAGGTTACATGTGTTCATTTTAGCAGAAACACACGCGTGCGCACACACACACACACACACATACCACACCCATACATACACCTCTATTACAACACACAACAACATAGAGGACATCTAAAGAGCACAAAAGCACAACCAAAACAGAGGAATATCAGCAGGTTTAAAGGATGAGGTAAAACAATGCTTTTGAAATGGAAAAATGGGAACTATGACAAGTGTCAACAGACAGACAATACATACCTTATATGAGAGAACAGGTTCTTAATTAAACACAAGAGACACAGGGCATAATAGGATCTGAAACACAGCTGATTATCTGGCTGTGGGTTTGTCTCCCTGCTCTGCTCTTTGTTAAATACCAGCAGAGGAATGAACATCTTCAAAAGAGACATTACTCTCTCTTTCGCTTTCTGTCAAGACAAGGGGACAGAACAGAACAGAAAGAACAGTGAATTGTATCTCTCTTTGATAAGTGTCTCGTTCTCTCTCTCCTCTTTCACCCCCGCTCGTCGATCCTCGCCTGCTCCCTCTGCTTGTCTCTCTCTTTCTCTGTGATTTAGTGTGCTCCCTCTCTCTCTCCCTTACCCCTTCTCTCCACCTCTTTCTCTCTCCCCTAATCTCCCTTGCTCTCTCTCTCTCCCTCTCTCTGTCTCTCTGTCTGTCTGTGTGTGGTGTTTTGCTGTAGTGTAATGATTTGCTCAAAGCCTGAGGGTGGAGTATTATGATGGGTGATACGTTGTGTGACCTCACTATTACGTCTATTTCCTCATCTACTAGTCCCTGGCTCCAGTGTGTGTGTCAGTCTATTTCCTCATCTACTAGTCCCTGGCTCCAGTGTGTGTGTGTCAGTCTATTTCCTCATCTACTAGTCCCTGGCTCCAGTGTGTGTGTCAGTCTATTTCCTCATCTACTAGTCCCTGGCTCCAGTGTGTGTGTCAGTCTATTTCCTCATCTACTAGTCCCTGGCTCCAGTGTGTGTGTGTCAGTCTATTTCCTCATCTACTAGTCCCTGGCTCCAGTGTGTGTGTGTCAGTCTATTTCCTCATCTACTAGTCCCTGGCTCCAGTGTGTGTGTCAGTCTATTTCCTCATCTACTAGTCCCTGGCTCCAGTGTGTGTGTGTCAGTCTATTTCCTCATCTACTAGTCCCTGGCTCCAGTGTGTGTGTGTCAGTCTATTTCCTCATCTACTAGTCCCTGGCTCCAGTGTGTGTGTGTCAGTCTATTTCCTCATCTACTAGTCCCTGGCTCCAGTGTGTGTGTCAGTCTATTTCGTCATCTACTAGTCCCTGGCTCCAGTGTGTGTGTGTCAGTCTATTTCCTCATCTACTAGTCCCTGGCTCCAGTGTGTGTGTGTCAGTCTATTTCCTCATCTACTAGTCCCTGGCTCCAGTGTGTGTGTCAGTCTATTTCCTCATCTACTAGTCCCTGGCTCCAGTGTGTGTGTCAGTCTATTTCGTCATCTACTAGTCCCTGGCTCCAGTGTGTGTGTGTCAGTCTATTTCCTCATCTACTAGTCCCTGGCTCCAGTGTGTGTGTGTCAGTCTATTTCCTCATCTACTAGTCCCTGGCTCCAGTGTGTGTGTGTCAGTCTATTTCCTCATCTACTAGTCCCTGGCTCCAGTGTGTGTGTGTCAGTCTATTTCCTCATCTACTAGTCCCTGGCTCCAATGTGTGTGTGTCAGTCTATTTCTGAGTGACCTCCCCCTCTGCTCGGTTGCAGGTATTTGGAGACAGGCCCACCCCTGCAGAGAGCGTGAGCCACCTGGATATCCTCATTGACCCCATCCCTGACAAACACTACAAGGAGACAGAGGTACTAGTGTGTACACACACATTTCCTCCTCCTGACTTCCGCAGTTCCAGTAACTTCAGAAACAAAGGTCAATCAGCAAGACACATAGCTGAAAACACACACACACACTCACTATCTCACGCAGAGACAGAGGAAGACGTATGTAGATAAACGCGAACATAAATACACAGACACTTGTACAATCTATGCATCTTGGGCCCCAGATGCCTATCATGTTGAATCATTCATAGATTATATGTGAGGTATTGAGCAACAGCCTGCTTACACAGGCCTGCACACACACTCCCACACCCACACCCACACACTCGCCCTCCCCCCTACACACCGGCCAGCGATTAAGCTGTCAGCAGGTAATGTGTACTTTGTCTCTGTAGGACCTGAGTCGCTGGGTGTCTGAGAAGACAGGCCGAGGCCCCCTGGTGGAAGGGTGGCGTAAGGACAGCACCCCCATCATGTGCTCCTATAAGAGGGTGCAGTGCAGTTTCGAGGTCTACGGCCTCCAGGGCAAGACTGAGGACTTCATACACAGGGTGAGAGGAAACTACATTTACCATCATGCATCAGGTGAGAACCTGATAAAGACCTAAGGGTCAAAATGTTGTTTAGGGAAACACATTTGACAGCCTAGATTGCGTGTGGGGAATATTTTCTTTTTGCTCAACATATACACTGATCTCCAGCAGCACCTGCCTTTGGATGTGTTTCTTTGACGTAAGAAATGTATTTTCTCTGATGTGTATGATCTGACAGAACATCCAGGACATCCTACTGGTGGGGCACAGACAGGCTGTGGCCTGGACAGACGAATGGCACGGTCAGTAGAGGACATGGTTATAATGCCTTATAACATATAGCGCATGATTATAATAGGACATGGTTGTAATGCATTATATTATAGAACATGTTTATAATGCATTATATTATAGAACATGTTTGTAATGCATTACATTATAGAACATGTTTATAATGCATTACATTATAGAACATGTTTATAATGCATTATATTATAGAACATGTTTGTAATGCATTATATTATAGAACATGTTTGTAATGCATTATATTATAGAACATGTTTGTAATGCATTATATTATAGAACATGTTTATAATGCATTATATTATAGAACATGTTTGTAATGCATTATATTATAGAACATGTTTATAATGCATTATATTATAGAACATGTTTATAATGCATTATATTATAAAACATGTTTATAATGCATTATATTATAAAACATGTTTATAATGCATTATATTATAAAACATGGTTGTAATGCATTATATTACAGAACATGGTTGTAATGCATTATATTATAGAACATGGTTGTAATGCATTATATTATAGAACATGGTTGTAATGCATTATATTATAGAACATGGTTGTAATGCATTATATTATAGAACATGTTTATAATGCATTATATTATAGAACATGGTTGTAATGCATTATATTATAGAACATGGTTGTAATGCATTATATTATAGAACATGGTTGTAATGCATTATATTATAGAACATGGTTGTAATGCATTATATTATAGAACATGGTTGTAATGCATTATATTATAGAACATGTTTGTAATGCATTATATTATAGAACATGGTTGTAATGCATTATATTATAGAACATGTTTATAATGAATTATATTATAGAACATGGTTGTAATGCATTATATTATAGAACATGTTTATAATGCATTATATTATAGAACATGGTTGTAATGCATTATATTATAGAACATGGTTGTAATGCATTATATTATAGAACATGTTTATAATGCATCAAAGTATAGGACATGATTATAATAGGGCATGGTTATAATGCTTCATAACATATAGAACATGTTTATAATATGACATGGTATAATGGTTTATAACATAGGACATGATTATAATAGGGCATGGTTATAATGCTTCATAACATACAGAAATAACATGTTTATAATAGGACATAGTTATGTTTTATAACATATAGGACATGATTATTTTCCTCAAACTGCTCTTAAATGCAAGTAAAACTAAATGCATGCTCTTCAACCGATCGCTGCCCACCCGTCCAGCATCACTACCCTGGACGGTTCTGACTTAGAATATGTGGACAACTACAAATACCTAGGTGTCTGGTTAGACTGTAAACTCTCCTTCCAGACTCACATTAAGCATCTCCAATCCAAAATTAAATCTAGAATCAGCTTCCTATTTCGCAACAAAGCATCCTTCACTCATGTTGCCAAACATACCCTCGTAAATCTGACCATCCTACCGATCCTCGACTTCGGCGATGTCATTTACAAAATAGCCTCCAACACTCTACTCAACAAATCGGATGCAGTCTATCACAGTGCCATCCGTTTTGTCACCAAAGCCCCATATACTACCCACCATTGCGACCTGTACGCTCTCGTTGGCTGGCCCTCGCTTCATACTCATCGCCAAACCCACTGGCTCCAGGTCATCTACAAGTCTCTGCTAGATAAAGCCCCGCCTTATCTCAGCTCACTGGTCACCATAGCAGCACCCACCCATAGCACGCGCTCCAGCAGGTATATCTCACTAGTCACCCACCCGCCTTACCTTCCAGTTCTCTGCTGCCAATGACTGGAACGAACTGCAAAAATCACTGAAGCTGGAGACTCATATCTCCATCACTAGCTTTAAGCACCAGCTGTCAGAGCAGCTCACAGATCACTGCACCTGTACATAGCCCATCCAACTACCTCATCCCCATACTGTATTTATTTATTTATTTATTCATCTTGCTCCTTTGCACACCATTATCTCTACTTGCACATTCATCTTCTGCACATCAATCACTCCAGTGTTTAATTGGTATATTGTAATTACTTCACCACCATGGCCTATTTATTGCCTTACCTCCCTTATCTTACCTCATTTGCACACACTGTATATAGCCTTTTTTCTATTGTGTTATTGACTGCATGTTTGTTTATTCCATGTGTAACTCTGTGTTGTTGTATGTGTCAAACTGCTTTGCTTTATTCTTGGCCAGGTCGCAGTTGTAAATGATAACTTGTTCTCAACTAGCCTACCTGGTAAAATAAAGGTGAATAAAACAAATTATAATAGAACATGGGTATAATGCCTTATAACATATAGGACATGATGATAATAATGGGACATGGTTATAATACATTATACTACATCGTAATTAATGCTTTTCAATGTGCTGTTGACTGTTGCTGTATGTTTTTGTTTGGACATGCTTATAATGCATTATGATGTACATGTTACATGGTTATAATGCATTATGATACACACGTTACATGGTTATAATGCATTATGATACATTATTATATCTATGTAAAATGTGTATTATAATCTCATCAGACTGTGCTTTTCCCCATAGGGATGAGTTTGGAGGATGTGAGAGAGTATGAGCGACAGATACAGGAACAGACCAACAGCAAACTCAAATCAACCCAGAACAACAACACAGGTAGCTATTAGAGCTGGGACCATAAACGGAAAATGATCGACACCGATCACTTATCCAAGGCATTTTGCTGATAACATTCAATATGATAAGTACTCCAGAAAAATGTGAAGTTTGAAATTAAATGCGTTTGCAAATATGGGTGATTGTTAATTGGATAATTGATGGCTTCAACCACAACTAGTATTTTACAGGATAATAATAAAAGCTGTGCAGTTCACATTAATGTTAGAAACTTATCGTTCTATTTATCATTATTGTATCTATACAGGCAATTTATCGCTATTGGGATTTTTGGCCATATCACCCAGCTGTAGTAACTACTATAGTCTACTACTGTACTATTCTATATTGTATTTTAACAGAGAAGGAGAGAGAGGAGAAAAAAGGGGGGGGGAGAAAGAAAGAGAGAGAGAGAAGGTAAAGTGGAGAGAAAGGAGAGAGTGATAGAAGGAAGAGTGGATGGAAGAGGGGGAGAAGAGGGAGCATAGGGGACATTTGAGAAAGTAGGGGGGAGGGAGAAAGCGCAAAGATGGGTGAAAAGTGAGAGAGGGGGAGGGGAAGAAGGGAAGAGCATGCAGAGGCGGAGAGGTGGAGAGAAAGACAGAAAGATCATTGCGAAAACAAGAGGTAAGAGAGAGCAAAGAAGCAAAATAGGTATTTCACAGAAAGGAAGCTCAGTGAGAGCAGAGGAGAGTGAGCCCAACATTGCCTGGAGACTCAAACTGAATTCTTCCTGTGCTCTATGTTAGCTACATACTTCAGTCTGAGACTGCAATCATTTAAATTAGTTTGTGGTGATGTCTAAATGAGGGATGTTTTACAAAACAGCCCTCATTACAAGTAATCAGCGATTGGATAGTCTCTAACCAATCAGAGTATCAAAGCCAATGACAAATTTTCTAAACGCTGATTTACCCACCTGTGTTCTGGCTCTGGCCCAACCCATCGGTTTCTGGGACCAATCAGAACTGTTAGAATATGTTTGCTTTCTAGAAATCGTCGGGTAGGTACTCAGATCCAGACTCATTGCAGAGAAGAAACTAATGTCCGTGGGCGGGGCATATCGTTTGGCTGGAACAAGGAGTTTGGGTAGCTATTGCAGCACTTACTGCAAATGTCAGCCCTAGTGGGGTGTGTGTGTGTGTGTGTGTGTGTGTGTGTGTGTGTGTGTGTGTGTGTGTGTGTGTGTGTGTGTGTGTGTGTGTGTGTGTGTGTGTGTGTGTGTGTGTGTGTGTGTGTGTGTGTGTGTGTGTGTGTGGGGTCACTCTGCCCCCTGCTGGTGAGTCATGAGAAGTTTGGCCGGCTGTTGCTGCTGAATGATATCAAGGGCAGCACCCACAGTATGGCCCGTGGTATTGCGAGACAGGAGGCTGAAATGGATTTGCAGTCATTGCTCACTCTCTCTACTGCAGCTCGCTGCGCTGTCCTGACCACCTACAGGCCAGAACATGCTACTGCAGGCGCCGAGCAGATTTTACCCAAAAACATTTCATGCCATTCATCTCTTTTCGGGAAAAAAGTGTATTTGAATTTTTATTAAGGGTGTGTGAACTGTGAAGGGACGTGTATTTGAATAATTTAACACCTCAACTTCTTCTTCCCCCTTCGTTCCCTTCATTCCCCCTGCCTCTCTCTTTCTCATCTGCGGCAGCCCCTCGTCCGGCATACTCGCGCTCTATGTCCGTCACAGATGAGCGCTCTCTGAAGAAGATGGGAGTGAAGACTATGGCCATGTCAGACCCCTCCACCTCCACACTGCCTCATAGCACTGTCCGCCTTAACTCCACCCCCGAGTAACACACACACGTTCATACTGATGCATCAATTCCTGCCTGCTTAAACCCTCCGTGACAGTAACTACACTGCAGCCATTCCTTTTTTACGGCCATCCACCACAAACACATTTAACCAATAAAGCTACACTGTCCACAGAAGCAGCACTTAGAGCACTCAGGTCCTACCCCTTTCTCCAGCTGTAACTATATAACCCAACCCCCTGTCCTACCCCTTTCTCCAGCTGTAACTATATAACCCAACCCCCTGTCTTACCCCTTTCTCCAGCTGTAACTTAATAACCCGACCCCCTGTCCTACCCCTTTCTCCAGCTGTAACTATATAACCCAACCCCCTGTCCTACCCCTTTCTCCAGCTGTAACTATATAACCCAACCCCCTGTCCTACCCCTTTCTCCAGCTGTAACTATATAACCCAACCCCCTGTCCTACCCCTTTCTCCAGCTGTAACTATATAACCCAACCCCCTGTCCTACCCCTTTCTCCAGCTGTAACTATATAACCCAACCCCCTGTCCTACCCCTTTCTCCAGCTGTAACTATATAACCCAACCCCCTGTCCTGCCCCTTTCTCCAGCTGTAACTATATAACCCAACCCCCTGTCCTACCCCTTTCTCCAGCTGTAACTATATAACTCAACCCCCTGTCCTGCCCCTTTCTCCAGCTGTAACTATATAACCCAACCCCCTGTCCTGCCCCTTTCTCCAGCTGTAACTATATAACCCAACCCCCTGTCCTGCCCCTTTCTCCAGCTGTAACTATATAACTCAACCCCCTGTCCTGCCCCTTTCTCCAGCTGTAACTATATAACCCTACCCCCTGTCCTGCCCCTTTCTCCAGCTGTAACTGAATAACTCAACCCCCTGTCCTTGAGTTTGCATCCCAATATTACACTTTATATACATCAAAGTAGAATGAAATATTACAAAACTGTTTGACATAGAAACACCGAATTTTCGGCAGGTAAAAAAAAAATGAAATTATTAATAACATTCCACCCTTGAGGCCTCTAGGTAATTTGACTGCAGGAAATGGCTACTAGAGTGGATATAATGGTAGGGGAGTGCCGTGGATCCACAGAGCCCCCCCCCCCCCCCCCATCCCATTGGTCAGACTGGGGTTATTGATCCGGTGTATCGAGGCGCTGTATTGGCTGCTTGATCGTTCTGCTCCATGCAGCAAATGGCTAACCTTCAATGATTAGTCAATAGGATGGCTGTTTTAAACATGATTAACTTCTGATCTATGGTAGTAGCTGCAATATGACCTCTGTACAGGCTGTGGAATAATCTGACATATAGGATGAATATAATTTATAACTAGGTTTATATTGACACATTATACATATACTGTATATTTGGCTGTTTAGTCTATTGCAATGGAAGTCCATTGTCAGCTATGTACCTCTTGTATGAATGAATAAAACCCTTTATCTCCTGTATGTCTTGTTAAGATCATTAGTCATGATTAAGTGAAACAATAGAGTAACAGACCTTATTATTCTAGACCATGTTAACCTTGTTACCCTGCTGGTGAGAGAGTAATAGTTCACAACTAGTTGACAGGGAATGTGATGTAGGGCTTACTCAGTACACTGCGTAGGGCTTACTCAGTACACTGCGTAGGGCTTACTCAGTACACTGCGTAGGGCTTACTCAGTGTGCTGCGTAGGGCTTACTCAGTGCGCTGCGTAGGGCTTACTCAGTGCGCTGCGTAGGGCTTACTCAGTGTGCTGCGTAGGGCTTACTCAGTGCGCTGCGTAGGGCTTAGTCAGTGCACTGCGTAGGGCTTACTCAGTACACTGCGTAGGGCTTACTCAGTACACTGCGTAGGGCTTACTCAGTACACTGCGTAGGGCTTACTCAGTACACTGCGTAGGGCTTACTCAGTACACTGCGTAGGGCTTACTCAGTGTGCTGCGTAGGGCTTACTCGGTGCATTGTGGGACAGGAGGTTTGATAAATTAGACTGTTGCGAGGGTGTTTGAGCCTGTCATGAGGGAATGTGAACTACAACAGACGACTAGTTGAGACAATGGGACAATACAGTAGGGGGAAGGAGAGATGGAGAGATAAAGGAGAGGGGGAGGGAGGGAGAAAGAAGTAGACACAGCCAGAAGTGTTGACACGTGCTGCAGTGGGACCTGAAGACTGTAGGCTATACTATAAGAACATTCTCTCTCTTCCTCTCTCTCGCTCTCTCTTCCTCTCTCTCGCTCTCTCTTCCGCTCTCTCTCTCCTTTTGCTTTACTACCCTTTTCTCTGCCTCTCTCTGGTCCTGCACTCCTTTCCTCAGGAGGGCCTCTCAGTTCCTGCATTCCTTCCCTCCGGAGGGCCTCTCCACAGAAGATGTACTGTGTTCATTATATAGAAATGTTCCCCTGGTAGATGCTTATAGATCCTGACCATGTAGTGCTGAATCTTACTGTTCTGTTCTACTGCTGCGTTGCTCTAGAAAGAGAAAGAGCAAGAGGAGAGAGAGAGCGAGAGAGGAGAGGAGAGGAGAGGGCGAAAGAAAGAGGAGAGTGAAAAAGAATGTAAAAGGACCCAAAAGGGGGCAGGAAACATTGAAGAGGGATTAAAAACGGAAGAGAAAAACACTGACATCCTCCCCTTCATCTATATAGAGTTGAAGTCAGAAGTTTACATACATTTCGCCAAATACATTTCAACTCAGTTTTTCACAATTCCTGACATTTAATCCTAGTAAAAATTCCCTGTCTTTGGTCAGTTAGGATCACCACTTTATTTTAAGACTGTGAAATGTCAGAATAATAGTAGAGAGAATGATTTATTTCAGCTTTTATTTTGTTCATCACATTCCCAGTGGGTCAGAAGTTTACATACACTCAATTAGTATTTGGTAGGGTTGCATTTAAATTGTTTAACTTGGGTCAAACATTTCGGGTAGCCTTCCACAAGCTTCCCACAATAAGTTGGGTGAATTTTGGCCCATTCCTCCTGACAGAGCTGGTGTAACTGAGTCAGGTTTGTAGGCCTCCTTGCTGGCACACACTTTTTCAGTTCTGCCCATACATTTTCTATAGGATTGAGGTCCGGGCATTGTGATGGCCACTCCAATACCTTGACTTTGTTGTCCTTAAGCCATTTTGCCACAACTTTGGAAGTATGTTTGGGGTCATTGTCCATTTGGAAGACCCATTTGCGACCAAGCTTTAACTTCCTGACTGATGTCTTGAGATGTTGCTTTAATATATCCACATAATTTTCCTTCGTCATGACACCATCTATTTTGTGAAGTGCACCAGTCCCTCCTGCAGCAAAGCACCCCCACAACATGATGCTGCCACCCCCGTGCTTCACGGTTCGGATGGTGTTCTTCGGCTTGCAAACCTCCCCCTTTTTCCTCCAAACATAACGATGGTCATTATGGCCAAACAGTTCTATTTTTGTTTCATCAGACCAGAGGACATTTCTCCAAAAAGTATGATCTTTGTCCCCATGTGCAGTTGCAAACCGTAGTCTGGCTTTTTAATGGCGGTTTTGGAGCTGTGGATTCTTCCTTGCTGAGTGGCCTTTCAGGTTATGTCGATATAGGACTCGTTTTACTGTTGATAGAGATACTTTTGTACCTGTTTCCTCCAGCATCTTCACAAGGTCCTTTGCTGTTGTTCTGGGAATGATTTGCACTTTTCGCACCAAAGTACATTGATCTCTAGGAGACAGAACACATCTCCTTCCTGAGCGGTATATGACGGCTACGTGGTCCCATTGTATTTATATTTGCGTGCTATTGTTTGTACAGATGAACGTGGTACCTTCAGGCATTTGGAAATTGCTCCCAAGGATGAACCAGACTTGTGGAGGTCTACACATTTTTTTCTGAGGTCTTGGCTGATTTCTTTTGATTTTCCCATGATGTCAAGCAAAGAGGCACTGAGTTTGAAGGTAGGCCTTGAAATACACCCACAGGTACACCTCCAATAGGCTAATTGACATCATTTTAGTCAATCTGAAGCTTCTAAAGCCATGACATCATTTTCTGGAATTTTCCAAGCTGTTTAAAGGCACAGTCAATTTAGTGTATGTAAACTTCTGACCCACTGGAATTGTGATGCAGTGAATTATGAGTGAAATAATCTGTCTGTAAACAATTGTTGGAAAAATTACTTGTCATGCACAAAGTAGATGTGCTAACCGACTTGCCAAAAAATATAGTTTGTTAACAAGAAATTTGTGGAGTGGTTGAAAAACGAGTTTGAATGATTCCAACCTAAGTGTATGTAAACTTCCGACTTCAACTGTACCTCTCTGGCCTAACCCCACTGATGTACCAGCTTTACTGAACACATAGATACACACTACACTCTGTGGCTTTGTAATGCAAACGCCCCATTCATGTATACACACCAGGGTCACAACACTGATTCATAAAGGCATGTGTGTGTGTAGGTGCGTGTGTGTGTGCGCTCGCCCATTCTTCCTGGTTTCTGTCTGGGCTATGAGACAACAGCCAGCCTGCACCCTAAGCATGTTATTCATTCTGGTGTCAGCATTACTGGCATTAGGCCTCTCAATCATGTAAATAGCTCTAAATCCACTGTGAATTAAACTCCACTGTGGGGAACACAATTTGTAACCTCTGCCCAGGAGTAACTGGAGTGGACTTTATCTGTGGACAGGCAGACTTTTACATACATACAGTATCCCTGATAACTAATTGTACCAATTAAGGGGCTGAATATGGCTTGCAATGGGATTCTGCCTCCATCCTTCCCCTGTGGAATAGACTTAAAGACCGCTGGCTCTACACGTTAATCGTTTCTATTGAAAACGGTTGAGGACCGCCTCTCTCTGTACAGTTACCCGCCCGCAGTCAGTTAGTGCGGTATTAATGCCGACCTGTTTTATGCTGTGAAATCCTCAGCAAATGATTCCAGCGAAGCTATTCTGGTAATGCTGGATTTAATTACTTATGGGTAACAGAAAATTCAAGGATAATTGCTAAATTGTTGTGGTTTTGGGTTAGACACTCTACATAAACACACACACACACAGAAAAGCAAGAAGAAAAAGGGAATCCCACCCCCCACACACACAAATCTCTCTCTCTGTCTCTTCTACACCAATAAACAAACTCAGAGACAGAGAAAAAGCAAGAGGGCCCAGGGTATGGGCAGACATTCATTGAAATTCATGCTTTAAATATCTTAATCAGCAGGCTCATAAAGCCTCCCTGTTTTAATTGCCCCACCATGCCTATTAATTACACAACAACCATAGCAGAGAGGGCCGCCATATGTTTGTTCATGTGAGAAAATAGATTAGAACAGAGTGTGTGGAATACAATGGGCTTTGATCTACAAAATGTGGAATTACATTTCCCTGCTGCCACGGCCATAGAAGTGGTGATATGTACCTCCCTGTAAGGACCTACACAGAGAGACGACATAGAAAGCGTGCAAACACACACACACACACTGAGAGGGACGCGTCACAGACTGTATTGTATACTGTTATGTATTGTTGGGTAAATACTGTTCAAATGGTAAGGAGGGACAACATACTGCAAAGGCAAACACATGATAGGCACAATATAACCACACGTGGTAGAGAGAAGACACACATGATGTTGTTAGAAGAATATATACAACACGTGGTAGAGAGAAGACACACATGATGTTGTTAGAAGAATATATACAACACGTGGTAGAGAGAAGACACACATGATGTTGTTAGAAGAATATATACAACACGTGGTAGAGAGAAGACACACATGATGTTGTTAGAAGAATATATACAACACGTGGTAGAGGGAAGACACACATGATGTTGTTAGAAGAATATATACAACACGTGGTAGAGAGAAGACACACATGATGTTGTTAGAAGAATATATACAACACGTGGTAGAGGGAAGACACACATGATGTTGTTAGAAGAATATATACAACACGTGGTAGAGGGAAGACACACATGATGTTGTTAGAAGAATATATACAACACGTGGTAGAGGGAAGACACACATGATGTTGTTAGAAGAATATATACAACACGTGGTAGAGAGAAGACACATGATGTTGTTAGAAGAATATATACAACACGTGGTAGAGGGAAGACACACATGATGTTGTTAGAAGAATATATACAACACGTGGTAGAGGGAAGACACACATGATGTTGTTAGAAGAATATATACAACACGTGGTAGAGAGAAGACACACATGATGTTGTTAGAAGAATATATACAACACGTGGTAGAGAGAAGACACACATGATGTTGTTAGAAGAATATATACAACACGTGGTAGAGAGAAGACACACATGATGTTGTTAGAAGAATATATACAACACGTGGTAGAGAGAAGACACATGATGTTGTTAGAAGAATATATACAACACGTGGTAGAGGGAAGACACACATGATGTTGTTAGAAGAATATATACAACACGTGGTAGAGAGAAGACACACATGATGTTGTTAGAAGAATATATACAACACGTGGTAGAGAGAAGACACATGATGTTGTTAGAAGAATATATACAACACGTGGTAGAGGGAAGACACACATGATGTTGTTAGAAGAATATATACAACACGTGGTAGAGAGAAGACACACATGATGTTGTTAGAAGAATATATACAACACGTGGTAGAGGGAAGACACACATGATGTTGTTAGGGAGTACACTGAGAGGTTATTCTAAGATGGACATTGAGGTCCGTGTGTGTGTGTGTGTATGTGTGTGTACTGTATGTGTGTACGTGTGTGTACTGTATGTGTGTATAAGTGTGTACTGTATGTGTGTATGTATGTGTAATGTATGTGTGTATGTGTGTGTACTGTATGTGTGTATGTATGGGTGTATACTGTATGTGTGTATGTATGTGTACTGTATGTGTGTATGTGTGTGTACGTTATGTGTGTATGTGTGTGTACTGAGTATGTGTGTGTACTGTATGTGTGTGTATGTGTGTGTACTGTATGGGTGTGTGCTGTATGTGTGTATGTGTGTGTACTGTATGTGTGTATGTGTGTACTGTATGTGTGTATGTGTGTGTACTGTATGTATGTGTGTATCTGTGTGTACTGTATGTGTGTAAGTGTGTGTACTGAATGTATGTGTACTGTATGTGTGTGTACTGTATGTGTGTATGTGTGTGTACTGTATGTGTGTGTGTGTGTGTGTGTGTATGTGTGTGTACTGTATATGCGTGTACTGTATGTGTGTGTACTGTATGTGGGTATTTGTGTGTACTGTATGTGTGTATGTGTGTGTACTGTATGTGTGTGTACTGTGTGTATGTGTGTGTAATGTATGTGTGTGTACTGTATGTGTGTGTACTGTATGTGTGTATGTGTCTGTACTGTATGTATGTGTATGTGTGTGTACTGTATGTGTGTGTACTGTATGTGTGTGCACTGTATGTGTGTACTGTGTGTGTACTGTATGTGTGTGTACTGTATGTGTGTACTGTATGTGTGTACTGTGTGTGTACTGTATGTGTGTGTACTGTATGTGTGTGTACTGTATGTGTGTGTACTGTATGTGTGTATGTGTGTGTACGGTATGTGTGTGTACTGTATGTGTGTATGTGTGTGTACTGTATGTGTGTGTACTGTATGTGTGTGTGCTGTATGTGTGTATGTGTGTGTACTGTATGTGTGTGTGTATGTGTGTGCACTGTATGTGTGTGTGTATGTGTGTGTACTGTATGTGTGTATGTGTGTGTACTGTATGTGTGTGTACTGCATGTGTGTGCACTGTATGTGTGTACTGCGTGTACGGTATGTGTGTACTGTATGTGTGTACTGTATGTGTGTACTGTATGTGTGTACTGTGTGTGTACTGTATGTGTGTGTACTGTATGTGTGTGTACTGTATGTGTGTGCACTGTATGTGTGTACTGTGTGTGTACTGTATGTGTGTGTACTGTATGTGTGTACTGTATATGTGTACTGTATGTGTGTGTACTGTATGTGTGTGTGTGTGTACTGTATGTGTGTGTACTGTATGTGTGTACGTGTGTGTACTGTATGTGTGTATAAGTGTGTACTGTATGTGTGTATGTATGTGTAATGTATGTGTGTATGTGTGTGTACTGTATGTGTGTATGTATGGGTGTATACTGTATGTGTGTATGTATGTGTACTGTATGTGTGTATGTGTGTGTACGTTATGTGTGTATGTGTGTGTACTGAGTATGTGTGTGTACTGTATGTGTGTGTATGTGTGTGTACTGTATGGGTGTGTGCTGTATGTGTGTATGTGTGTGTACTGTATGTGTGTATGTGTGTACTGTATGTGTGTATGTGTGTGTACTGTATGTATGTGTACTGTATGTGTGTGTACTGTATGTGTGTATGTGTGTGTACTGTATGTGTGTGTGTGTGTGTGTGTGTATGTGTGTGTACTGTATATGCGTGTACTGTATGTGTGTGTACTGTATGTGGGTATGTGTGTGTACTGTATGTGTGTGTACTGTGTGTATGTGTGTGTACTGTATGTGTGTGTACTGTATGTGTGTGTACTGTATGTGTGTATGTGTCTGTACTGTATGTATGTGTATGTGTATGTACTGTATGTGTGTGTACTGTATGTGTGTGTACTGTGTGTGTACTGTATGTGTGTGTACTGTATGTGTGTACTGTATGTGTGTACTGTGTGTGTACTGTATGTGTGTGTACTGTATGTGTGTGTACTGTATGTGTGTGTGTACTGTATGTGTGTATGTGTGTGTACGGTATGTGTGTGTACTGTATGTGTGTATGTGTGTGTACTGTATGTGTGTGTACTGTATGTGTGTGTGCTGTATGTGTGTATGTGTGTGTACTGTATGTGTGTGTGTATGTGTGTGCACTGTATGTGTGTGTGTATGTGTGTGTACTGTATGTGTGTATGTGTGTGTACTGTATGTGTGTGTACTGTATGTGTGTGCACTGTATGTGTGTACTGTGTGTACGGTATGTGTGTACTGTATGTGTGTACTGTATGTGTGTACTGTATGTGTGTACTGTGTGTGTACTGTATGTGTGTGTACTGTATGTGTGTGCACTGTATGTGTGTACTGTGTGTGTACTGTATGTGTGTGTACTGTATGTGTGTACTGTATATGTGTACTGTATGTATGTGTACTGTATGTGTGTATGTGTGTGTGTGTGTGTACTGTATGTGTGTGTACTGTATGTGTGTGTACTGTATGTGTGTGTACTGTATGTGTGTATGTGTGTGTACTGTATGTGTGTATGTGTGTGTACTGTATGTGTGTGTACTGTATGTGTGTGTGCTGTATGTGTGTATGTGTGTGTACTGTATGTGTGTGTGTGTATGTGTGTGTATGTGTGTGTGTATGTGTGTACTGTATGTGTGTATGTGTGTGTACCGTATGTATGTGTACTGTATGTGTGTGTGTGTACTGTATGTGTGTATGTATGTGTACTGTATGTTTGTGTGTGTGTATGTGTGTGTACTGTATGTGCATGGTGTGTATGTGTGTGTACTGTATGTGTGTATGTGTGTGTACTGTATGTGTGTGTACTGTATGTGTGTGTACTGTATGTGTGTGTACTGTATGTGTGTACTGTATATGTGTACTGTATGTGTGTGTACTGTATGTGTGTATGTGTGTGTGTGTGTGTACTGTATGTGTGTGTACTGTATGTGTGTGTACTGTATGTGTGTGTACTGTATGTGTGTATGTGTGTGTACTGTATGTGTGTATGTGTGTGTACTGTATGTGTGTGTACTGTATGTGTGTGTGCTGTATGTGTGTATGTGTGTGTACTGTATGTGTGTGTGTGTATGTGTGTGTATGTGTGTGTGTATGTGTGTACTGTATGTGTGTATGTGTGTGTACCGTATGTATGTGTACTGTATGTGTGTGTGTGTACTCTATGTGTGTATGTATGTGTACTGTATGTGTGTGTGTGTGTATGTGTGTGTACTGTATGTGCGTGGTGTGTATGTGTGTGTACTGTATGTGTGTATGTGTGTGTACTGTATGTGTGTGTACTGTATGTGTGTGTACTGTATGTGTGTGTACTGTATGTGTGTGTACTGTATGTGTGTACTGTATGTGTGTGTGTGTGTACTGTATGTGTGTGTACTGTATGTGTGTATGTGTGTGTACTGTATGTGTGTGTGTGTGTGTGTGTGTGTGTGTGTGTGTGTGTGTGTGTGTGTGTGTGTGTGTGTGTGTGTGTGTGTGTGTGTATGTGTGTGTACTGTATATGCGTGTACTGTATGTGTGTGTACTGTATGTGGGTATGTGTGTGTACTGTATGCGTGTATGTGTGTGTACTGTATGTGTGTGTACTGTGTGTATGTGTGTGTACTGTATGTGTGTGTACTGTATGTGTGTGTACTGTATGTGTGTATGTGTCTGTACTGTATGTATGTGTATGTGTATGTACTGTATGTGTGTGTACTGTATGTGTTTGCACTGTATGTGTGTACTGTGTGTGTACTGTATGTGTGTGTACTGTATGTGTGTACTGTATGTGTGTACTGTATGTGTGTGTACTGTATGTGTGTGTACTGTATGTGTGTGTACTGTATGTGTGTGTACTGTATGTGTGTATGTGTGTGTACGGTATGTCTGTGTACTGTATGTGTGTATGTGTGTGTACTGTATGTGTGTGTACTGTATGTGTGTGTGCTGTATGTGTGTATGTGTGTGTACTGTATGTGTGTGTGTATGTGTGTGCACTGTATGTGTGTGTGTATGTGTGTGTACTGTATGTGTGTATGTGTGTGTACTGTATGTGTGTGTACTGTATGTGTGTGTACTGTATGTGTGTGTACTGTATGTGTGTATGTGTGTGTACTGTATGTGTGTGTGCTGTATGTGTGTATGTGTGTGTACTGTATGTGTGTGTGTGTGTATGTGTGTGTATGTGTGTGTGTATGTGTGTACTGTATGTGTGTATGTGTGTGTACCGTATGTATGTGTACTGTATGTGTGTGTGTGTACTGTATGTGTGTATGTATGTGTACTGTATGTGTGTGTGTGTGTATGTGTGTGTACTGTATGTGCGTGGTGTGTATGTGTGTGTACTGTATGTGTGTATGTGTGTGTACTGTATGTGTGTGTACTGTATGTGTGTGTACTGTATGTGTGTGTACTGTATGTGTGTGTACTGTATGTGTGTACTGTATGTGTGTGTGTGTGTACTGTATGTGTGTGTACTGTATGTGTGTATGTGTGTGTACTGTATGTGTGTGTGTGTGTATGTGTGTGTACTGTATGTGTGTGGTGTGTATGTGTGTGTACTGTATGTGTGTATGTGTGTGTACTGTATGTGTGTGTACTGTATGTGTGTGTACTGTATGTGTGTGTACTGTATGTGTGTGTACTGTATGTGTGTACTGTATGTGTGTGTGTGTGTGTACTGTATGTGTGTGTACTGTATGTGTGTATGTGTGTGTACTGTATGTGTGTGTGTGTGTGTGTGTGTGTGTGTGTGTATGTGTGTGTACTGTATATGCGTGTACTGTATGTGTGTGTACTGTATGTGGGTATGTGTGTGTACTGTATGTGTGTATGTGTGTGTACTGTATGTGTGTGTACTGTGTGTATGTGTGTGTACTGTATGTGTGTGTACTGTATGTGTGTGTACTGTATGTGTGTATGTGTCTGTACTGTATGTATGTGTATGTGTATGTACTGTATGTGTGTGTACTGTATGTGTGTGCACTGTATGTGTGTACTGTGTGTGTACTGTATGTGTGTGTACTGTATGTGTGTACTGTATGTGTGTACTGTGTGTGTACTGTATGTGTGTGTACTGTATGTGTGTGTACTGTATGTGTGTATGTGTGTGTACGGTATGTCTGTGTACTGTATGTGTGTATGTGTGTGTACTGTATGTGTGTGTACTGTATGTGTGTGTGCTGTATGTGTGTATGTGTGTGTACTGTATGTGTGTGTGTATGTTTGTGCACTGTATGTGTGTGTGTATGTGTGTGTACTGTATGTGTGTGTACTGTATGTGTGTGTACTGTATGTGTGTGCACTGTATGTGTGTACTGTGTGTACGGTATGTGTGTACTGTATGTGTGTACTGTATGTGTGTACTGTATGTGTGTACTGTGTGTGTACTGTATGTGTGTGTACTGTATGTGTGTGTACTGTATGTGTGTGCACTGTATGTGTGTACTGTGTGTGTACTGTATGTGTGTGTACTGTATGTGTGTACTGTATATGTGTACTGTATGTGTGTGTACTGTATGTGTGTATGTGTGTGTGTGTGTACTGTATGTGTGTGTACTGTATGTGTGTGTACTGTATGTGTGTGTACTGTATGTGTGTATGTGTGTGTACTGTATGTGTGTATGTGTGTGTACTGTATGTGTGTGTACTGTATGTGTGTGTGCTGTATGTGTGTATGTGTGTGTACTGTATGTGTGTGTGTGTATGTGTGTGTATGTGTGTGTGTATGTGTGTACTGTATGTGTGTATGTGTGTGTACCGTATGTATGTGTACTGTATGTGTGTGTGTGTACTGTATGTGTGTATGTATGTGTACTGTATGTGTGTGTGTGTGTATGTGTGTGTACTGTATGTGCGTTGAGTGTATGTGTGTGTACTGTATGTGTGTATGTGTGTGTACTGTATGTGTGTGTACTGTATGTGTGTGTACTGTATGTGTGTGTACTGTATGTGTGTGTACTGTATGTGTGTGTACTGTATGTGTGTACTGTATGTGTGTGTGTGTGTACTGTATGTGTGTGTACTGTATGTGTGTATGTGTGTGTACTGTATGTGTGTGTGTGTGTGTGTGTGTGTGTGTGTGTGTGTGTGTGTGTGTGTGTGTGTGTGTGTATGTGTGTGTACTGTATATGCGTGTACTGTATGTGTGTGTACTGTATGTGGGTATGTGTGTGTACTGTATGTGTGTGTGTATGTGTGTGTACTGTATGTGTGTGTACTGTATGTGTGTGTACTGTATGTGTGTGCACTGTATGTGTGTACTGTGTGTACGGTATGTGTGTACTGTATGTGTGTACTGTATGTGTGTACTGTATGTGTGTACTGTGTGTGTACTGTATGTGTGTGTACTGTATGTGTGTGTACTGTATGTATGTGCACTGTATGTGTGTGTGTATGTGTATGTACTGTATGTGTGTGTACTGTATGTGTGTGTACTGTATGTGTGTGCACTGTATGTGTGTACTGTGTGTACGGTATGTGTGTACTGTATGTGTGTACTGTATGTGTGTACTGTATGTGTGTACTGTGTGTGTACTGTATGTGTGTGTACTGTATGTGTGTGTACTGTATGTGTGTGCACTGTATGTGTGTACTGTGTGTGTACTGTATGTGTGTGTACTGTATGTGTGTACTGTATATGTGTACTGTATGTGTGTGTACTGTATGTGTGTATGTGTGTGTGTGTGTACTGTATGTGTGTGTACTGTATGTGTGTGTACTGTATGTGTGTGTACTGTATGTGTGTATGTGTGTGTACTGTATGTGTGTATGTGTGTGTACTGTATGTGTGTGTACTGTATGTGTGTGTGCTGTATGTGTGTATGTGTGTGTACTGTATGTGTGTGTGTGTATGTGTGTGTATGTGTGTGTGTATGTGTGTACTGTATGTGTGTATGTGTGTGTACCGTATGTATGTGTACTGTATGTGTGTGTGTGTACTGTATGTGTGTATGTATGTGTACTGTATGTGTGTGTGTGTGTATGTGTGTGTACTGTATGTGCGTGGATTGTATGTGTGTGTACTGTATGTGTGTGTACTGTATGTGTGTGCACTGTATGTGTGTACTGTGTGTGTACTGTATGTGTGTGTACTGTATGTGTGTACTGTATATGTGTACTGTATGTGTGTGTACTGTATGTGTGTATGTGTGTGTACTGAATGTGTGTGTGTGTGTGTGTGTGTGTGTGTGTGTGTGTGTGTGTGTGTGTGTGTGTGTGTGTGTGTGTGTGTGTGTGTGTACTGTATATGCGTGTACTGTATGTGTGTGTACTGTATGTGGGTATGTGTGTGTACTGTATGCGTGTATGTGTGTGTACTGTATGTGTGTGTACTGTGTGTATGTGTGTGTACTGTATGTGTGTGTACTGTATGTGTGTGTACTGTATGTGTGTATGTGTCTGTACTGTATGTATGTGTATGTGTATGTACTGTATGTGTGTGTACTGTATGTGTGTGCACTGTATGTGTGTACTGTGTGTGTACTGTATGTGTGTGTACTGTATGTGTGTACTGTATGTGTGTACTGTATGTGTGTGTACTGTATGTGTGTGTACTGTATGTGTGTGTACTGTATGTGTGTGTACTGTATGTGTGTATGTGTGTGTACGATATGTCTGTGTACTGTATGTGTGTATGTGTGTGTACTGTATGTGTGTGTACTGTATGTGTGTGTGCTGTATGTGTGTATGTGTGTGTACTGTATGTGTGTGTGTATGTGTGTGCACTGTATGTGTGTGTGTATGTGTGTGTACTGTATGTGTGTATGTGTGTGTACTGTATGTGTGTGTACTGTATGTGTGTGCACTGTATGTGTGTACTGTGTGTACGGTATGTGTGTACTGTATGTGTGTACTGTATGTGTGTACTGTATGTGTGTACTGTGTGTGTACTGTATATGTGTGTACTGTATGTGTGTGTACTGTATGTGTGTGCACTGTATGTGTGTACTGTGTGTGTACTGTATGTGTGTGTACTGTATGTGTGTACTGTATATGTGTACTGTATGTGTGTGTACTGTATGTGTGTATGTGTGTGTGTGTGTACTGTATGTGTGTGTACTGTATGTGTGTGTACTGTATGTGTGTGTACTGTATGTGTGTATGTGTGTGTACTGTATGTGTGTGTGCTGTATGTGTGTATGTGTGTGTACTGTATGTGTGTGTGTGTGTATGTGTGTGTATGTGTGTGTGTATGTGTGTATTGTATGTGTGTATGTGAGTGTACCGTATGTATGTGTACTGTATGTGTGTGTGTGTGTACTGTATGTGTGTATGTATGTGTACTGTATGTGTGTGTGTGTGTATGTGTGTGTACTGTATGTGCGTGGTGTGTATGTGTGTGTACTGTATGTGTGTATGTGTGTGTACTGTATGTGTGTGTACTGTATGTGTGTGTACTGTATGTGTGTGTACTGTATGTGTGTGTACTGTATGTGTGTACTGTATGTGTGTATGTGTGTACTGTATGTGTGTGTACTGTATGTGTGTATGTGTGTGTACTGTATGTGTGTGTGTGTGTATGTGTGTGTACTGTATGTGCGTGGTGTGTATGTGTGTGTACTGTATGTGTGTATGTGTGTGTACTGTATGTGTGTGTACTGCATGTGTGTGTACTGTATGTGTGTGTACTGTATGTGTGTGTACTGTATGTGTGTGTACTGTATGTGTGTACTGTATGTGTGTGTGTGTGTACTGTATGTGTGTGTACTGTATGTGTGTATGTGTGTGTACTGTATGTGTGTGTGTGTGTGTGTGTGTGTGTGTGTGTGTGTGTGTGTGTGTGTGTGTATGTGTGTGTACTGTATATGCGTGTACTGTATGTGTGTGTACTGTATGTGGGTATGTGTGTGTACTGTATGTGTGTATGTGTGTGTACTGTATGTGTGTGTACTGTGTGTATGTGTGTGTACTGTATGTGTGTGTACTGTATGTGTGTGTACTGTATGTGTGTATGTGTCTGTACTGTATGTATGTGTATGTGTATGTACTGTATGTGTGTGTACTGTATGTGTGTGCACTGTATGTGTGTACTGTGTGTGTACTGTATGTGTGTGTACTGTATGTGTGTACTGTATGTGTGTACTGTGTGTGTACTGTATGTGTGTGTACTGTATGTGTGTGTACTGTATGTGTGTATGTGTGTGTACGGTATGTCTGTGTACTGTATGTGTGTATGTGTGTGTACTGTATGTGTGTGTACTGTATGTGTGTGTGCTGTATGTGTGTATGTGTGTGTACTGTATGTGTGTGTGTATGTGTGTGCACTGTATGTGTGTGTGTATGTGTGTGTACTGTATGTGTGTGTACTGTATGTGTGTGTACTGTATGTGTGTGCACTGTATGTGTGTACTGTGTGTACGGTATGTGTGTACTGTATGTGTGTACTGTATGTGTGTACTGTATGTGTGTACTGTGTGTGTACTGTATGTGTGTGTACTGTATGTGTGTGTACTGTATGTGTGTGCACTGTATGTGTGTACTGTGTGTGTACTGTATGTGTGTGTACTGTATGTGTGTACTGTATATGTGTACTGTATGTGTGTGTACTGTATGTGTGTATGTGTGTGTGTGTGTACTGTATGTGTGTGTACTGTATGTGTGTGTACTGTATGTGTGTGTACTGTATGTGTGTATGTGTGTGTACTGTATGTGTGTATGTGTGTGTACTGTATGTGTGTGTGCTGTATGTGTGTATGTGTGTGTACTGTATGTGTGTGTGTGTATGTGTGTGTATGTGTGTGTGTATGTGTGTACTGTATGTGTGTATGTGTGTGTACCGTATGTATGTGTACTGTATGTGTGTGTGTGTACTGTATGTGTGTATGTATGTGTACTGTATGTGTGTGTGTGTGTATGTGTGTGTACTGTATGTGCGTGGAGTGTATGTGTGTGTACTGTATGTGTGTATGTGTGTGTACTGTATGTGTGTGTACTGTATGTGTGTGTACTGTATGTGTGTGTACTGTATGTGTGTGTACTGTATGTGTGTGTACTGTATGTGTGTACTGTATGTGTGTGTGTGTGTACTGTATGTGTGTGTACTGTATGCGTGTATGTGTGTGTACTGTATGTGTGTGTGTGTGTGTGTGTGTGTGTATGTGTGTGTACTGTATATGCGTGTACTGTATGTGTGTGTACTGTATGTGGGTATGTGTGTGTACTGTATGTGTGTGTGTGTATGTGTGTGTACTGTATGTGTGTGTACTGTATGTGTGTGTACTGTATGTGTGTGCACTGTATGTGTGTACTGTGTGTACGGTATGTGTGTACTGTATGTGTGTACTGTATGTGTGTACTGTATGTGTGTACTGTGCGTGTACTGTATGTGTGTGTACTGTATGTGTGTGTACTGTATGTGTGTGCACTGTATGTGTGTGTGTATGTGTGTGTACTGTATGTGTGTGTACTGTATGTGTGTGTACTGTATGTGTGTGCACTGTATGTGTGTACTGTGTGTACGGTATGTGTGTACTGTATGTGTGTACTGTATGTGTGTACTGTATGTGTGTACTGTGTGTGTACTGTATGTGTGTGTACTGTATGTGTGTGTACTGTATGTGTGTGCACTGTATGTGTTTACTGTGTGTGTACTGTATGTGTGTGTACTGTATGTGTGTACTGTATATGTGTACTGTATGTGTGTGTACTGTATGTGTGTATGTGTGTGTGTGTGTACTGTATGTGTGTGTACTGTATGTGTGTGTACTGTATGTGTGTGTACTGTATGTGTGTATGTGTGTGTACTGTATGTGTGTATGTGTGTGTACTGTATGTGTGTGTACTGTATGTGTGTGTGCTGTATGTGTGTATGTGTGTGTACTGTATGTGTGTGTATGTGTGTGTGTATGTGTGTACTGTATGTGTGTATGTGTGTGTACCGTATGTATGTGTACTGTATGTGTGTGTGTGTACTGTATGTGTGTATGTATGTGTACTGTATGTGTGTGTGTGTGTATGTGTGTGTACTGTATGTGCGTGGAGTGTATGTGTGTGTACTGTATGTGTGTGTACTGTATGTGTGTGCACTGTATGTGTGTACTGTGTGTGTACTGTATGTGTGTGTACTGTATGTGTGTACTGTATATGTGTACTGTATGTGTGTGTACTGTATGTGTGTATGTGTGTGTGTGTGTACTGTATGTGTGTGTACTGTATGTGTGTGTACTGTATGTGTGTGTACTGTATGTGTGTATGTGTGTGTACTGTATGTGTGTGTGCTGTATGTGTGTATGTGTGTGTACTGTATGTGTGTGTGTGTGTATGTGTGTGTATGTGTGTGTGTATGTGTGTACTGTATGTGTGTATGTGTGTGTACCGTATGTATGTGTACTGTATGTGTGTGTGTGTACTGTATGTGTGTATGTATGTGTACTGTATGTGTGTGTGTGTGTATGTGTGTGTACTGTATGTGCGTGGTGTGTATGTGTGTGTACTGTATGTGTGTATGTGTGTGTACTGTATGTGTGTGTACTGTATGTGTGTGTACTGTATGTGTGTGTACTGTATGTGTGTGTACTGTATGTGTGTGTACTGTATGTGTGTACTGTATGTGTGTGTGTGTGTACTGTATGTGTGTGTACTGTATGTGTGTATGTGTGTGTACTGTATGTGTGTGTGTGTGTATGTGTGTGTACTGTATGTGCGTGGTGTGTATGTGTGTGTACTGTATGTGTGTATGTGTGTGTACTGTATGTGTGTGTACTGTATGTGTGTGTACTGTATGTGTGTGTACTGTATGTGTGTGTACTGTATGTGTGTGTACTGTATGTGTGTACTGTATGTGTGTGTGTGTGTACTGTATGTGTGTGTACTGTATGTGTGTATGTGTGTGTACTGTATGTGTGTGTGTGTGTGTGTGTGTGTATGTGTGTGTACTGTATATGCGTGTACTGTATGTGTGTGTACTGTATGTGGGTATGTGTGTGTACTGTATGTGTGTATATGTGTGTACTGTATGTGTGTGTACTGTGTGTATGTGTGTGTACTGTATGTGTGTGTACTGTATGTGTGTGTACTGTATGTGTGTATGTGTCTGTACTGTATGTATGTGTATGTGTATGTACTGTATGTGTGTGTACTGTATGTGTGTGCACTGTATGTGTGTACTGTGTGTGTACTGTATGTGTGTGTACTGTATGTGTGTACTGTATGTGTGTACTGTGTGTGTACTGTATGTGTGTGTACTGTATGTGTGTGTACTGTATGTGTGTATGTGTGTGTACGGTATGTCTGTGTACTGTATGTGTGTATGTGTGTGTACTGTATGTGTGTGTACTGTATGTGTGTGTGCTGTATGTGTGTATGTGTGTGTACTGTATGTGTGTGTGTATGTGTGTGCACTGTATGTGTGTGTGTATGTGTGTGTACTGTATGTGTGTGTACTGTATGTGTGTGTACTGTATGTGTGTGCACTGTATGTGTGTACTGTGTGTACGGTATGTGTGTACTGTATGTGTGTACTGTATGTGTGTACTGTATGTGTGTACTGTGTGTGTACTGTATGTGTGTGTACTGTATGTGTGTGTACTGTATGTGTGTGCACTGTATGTGTGTACTGTGTGTGTACTGTATGTGTGTGTACTGTATGTGTGTACTGTATATGTGTACTGTATGTGTGTGTACTGTATGTGTGTATGTGTGTGTGTGTGTACTGTATGTGTGTGTACTGTATGTGTGTGTACTGTATGTGTGTGTACTGTATGTGTGTATGTGTGTGTACTGTATGTGTGTATGTGTGTGTACTGTATGTGTGTGTACTGTATGTGTGTGTGCTGTATGTGTGTATGTGTGTGTACTGTATGTGTGTGTGTGTATGTGTGTGTATGTGTGTGTGTATGTGTGTACTGTATGTGTGTATGTGTTTGTACCGTATGTATGTGTACTGTATGTGTGTGTGTGTACTGTATGTGTGTATGTATGTGTACTGTATGTGTGTGTGTGTGTATGTGTGTGTACTGTATGTGCGTGGAGTGTATGTGTGTGTACTGTATGTGTGTATGTGTGTGTACTGTATGTGTGTGTACTGTATGTGTGTGTACTGTATGTGTGTGTACTGTATGTGTGTGTACTGTATGTGTGTGTACTGTATGTGTGTACTGTATGTGTGTGTGTGTGTACTGTATGTGTGTGTACTGTATGTGTGTATGTGTGTGTACTGTATGTGTGTGTGTGTGTGTGTGTGTGTGTGTGTGTGTGTGTATGTGTGTGTACTGTATATGCGGGTACTGTATGTGTGTGTACTGTATGTGGGTATGTGTGTGTACTGTATGTGTGTGTGTATGTGTGTGTACTGTATGTGTGTGTACTGTATGTGTGTGTACTGTATGTGTGTGCACTGTATGTGTGTACTGTGTGTACGGTATGTGTGTACTGTATGTGTGTACTGTATGTGTGTACTGTATGTGTGTACTGTGTGTGTACTGTATGTGTGTGTACTGTATGTGTGTGTACTGTATGTGTGTGCACTGTATGTGTGTGTGTATGTGTGTGTACTGTATGTGTGTGTACTGTATGTGTGTGTACTGTATGTGTGTGCACTGTATGTGTGTACTGTGTGTACGGTATGTGTGTACTGTATGTGTGTACTGTATGTGTGTACTGTATGTGTGTACTGTGTGTGTACTGTATGTGTGTGTACTGTATGTGTGTGCACTGTATGTGTGTACTGTGTGTGTACTGTATGTGTGTGTACTGTATGTGTGTACTGTATATGTGTACTGTATGTGTGTGTACTGTATGTGTGTATGTGTGTGTGTGTGTACTGTATGTGTGTGTACTGTATGTGTGTGTACTGTATGTGTGTGTACTGTATGTGTGTATGTGTGTGTACTGTATGTGTGTATGTGTGTGTACTGTATGTGTGTGTACTGTATGTGTGTGTGCTGTATGTATGTATGTGTGTGTACTGTATGTGTGTGTATGTGTGTGTATGTGTGTGTGTATGTGTGTACTGTATGTGTGTATGTGTGTGTACCGTATGTATGTGTACTGTATGTGTGTGTGTGTACTGTATGTGTGTGTGTGTGTATGTGTGTGTACTGTATGTGCGTGGAGTGTATGTGTGTGTACTGTATGTGTGTATGTGTGTGTACTGTATGTGTGTGTACTGTATGTGTGTGTACTGTATGTGTGTGTACTGTATGTGTGTGTACTGTATGTGTGTGTACTGTATGTGTGTACTGTATGTGTGTGTGTGTGTACTGTATGTGTGTGTACTGTATGTGTGTATGTGTGTGTACTGTATGTGTGTGTGTGTGTGTGTGTGTGTGTGTGTGTGTGTGTGTGTACTGTATATGCGTGTACTGTATGTGTGTGTACTGTATGTGGGTATGTGTGTGTACTGTATGTGTGTATGTGTGTGTACTGTATGTGTGTGTACTGTGTGTATGTGTGTGTACTGTATGTGTGTGTACTGTATGTGTGTGTACTGTATGTGTGTATGTGTCTGTACTGTATGTATGTGTATGTGTATGTACTGTATGTGTGTGTACTGTATGTGTGTGCACTGTATGTGTGTACTGTGTGTGTACTGTATGTGTGTGTACTGTATGTGTGTACTGTATGTGTGTACTGTGTGTGTACTGTATGTGTGTGTACTGTATGTGTGTGTACTGTATGTGTGTATGTGTGTGTACGGTATGTCTGTGTACTGTATGTGTGTATGTGTGTGTACTGTATGTGTGTGTACTGTATGTGTGTGTGCTGTATGTGTGTATGTGTGTGTACTGTATGTGTGTGTGTATGTGTGTGCACTGTATGTGTGTGTGTATGTGTGTGTACTGTATGTGTGTGTACTGTATGTGTGTGTACTGTATGTGTGTGCACTGTATGTGTGTACTGTGTGTACGGTATGTGTGTACTGTATGTGTGTACTGTATGTGTGTACTGTATGTGTGTACTGTGTGTGTACTGTATGTGTGTGTACTGTATGTGTGTGTACTGTATGTGTGTGCACTGTATGTGTGTACTGTGTGTGTACTGTATGTGTGTGTACTGTATGTGTGTACTGTATATGTGTACTGTATGTGTGTGTACTGTATGTGTGTATGTGTGTGTGTGTACTGTATGTGTGTGTACTGTATGTGTGTGTACTGTATGTGTGTATGTGTGTGTACTGTATGTGTGTATGTTTGTGTACTGTATGTGTGTGTACTGTATGTGTGTGTGCTGTATGTGTGTATGTGTGTGTACTGTATGTGTGTGTGTGTATGTGTGTGTATGTGTGTGTGTATGTGTGTACTGTATGTGTGTATGTGTGTGTACCGTATGTATGTGTACTGTATGTGTGTGTGTGTACTGTATGTGTGTATGTATGTGTACTGTATGTGTGTGTGTGTGTATGTGTGTGTACTGTATGTGCGTGGAGTGTATGTGTGTGTACTGTATGTGTGTATGTGTGTGTACTGTATGTGTGTGTACTGTATGTGTGTGTACTGTATGTGTGTGTACTGTATGTGTGTACTGTATGTGTGTGTACTGTATGGGTGTACTGTATGTGTGTGTGTGTGTACTGTATGTGTGTGTACTGTATGTGTGTATGTGTGTGTACTGTATGTGTGTGTACTGTATGTGTGTATGTGTGTGTACTGTATGTGTGTGTACTGTATGTGTGTATGTGTGTGTACTGTATGTGTGTATGTGTGTGTACTGTATGTGTGTACTGTATGTGTGTATGTGTGTGTGTGTACTGTATGTGTGTACTGTATGTTTGTATGTATGTGTGTGTACTGTATGTGTGTACTGTATGTGTGTATGTGTGTGTACTGTATGTGTGTATGTGTGTGTACTGTATGTGTGTATGTGTGTGTACTGTATGTGTGTATGTGTGTGTACT
>NC_092089.1:31914198-32036698 GCF_045679555.1 Salvelinus alpinus | reverse complement strand
GAGCTGAGGAACATGGTGGTGGAACAGAGAGTGGAGCTGAGGAACATGGTGGTGGAACAGAGAGTGGAGCTGAGGAACATGGTGGTGGAACAGAGAGTGGAGCTGAGGAACATGGTGGTGGAACAGAGAGTGGAACTGAGGAACATTGTGGTGGAACAGAGAGTGGAGCTGAGGAACATGGTGGTGGAACAGAGAGTGGAGTTGAGGAACATGGTGGTGGAACAGAGAGTGGAGCTGAGGAACATGGTGGTGGAACAGAGAGTGGAGCTGAGGAACATGGTGGTGGAACAGAGAGTGGAGCTGAGGAACATGGTGGTGGAACAGAGAGTGGAGCTGAGGAACATGGTGGTGGAACAGAGAGTGGAGCTGAGGAACATGGTGGTGGAACAGAGAGTGGAGCTGAGGAACATGGTGGTGGAACAGAGAGTGGAGCTGAGGAACATGGTGGTGGAACAGAGAGTGGAGCTGAGGAACATGGTGGTGGAACAGAGAGTGGAGCTGAGGAACATGGGAGCCAGAGTGACAGCCAGGTGGACAAATTGAAAGGAGAGGTGGAGGGGTTGAAGAGAGAGTATGCAGGTGAAGTTGCTGTACTAAATGACTGTGTAAAGGTATTGTATTTTTCCAACCTGGTCCATATAAGTGTTGGCATCTGAACATGAAAGAGCATTTCCTGTAATTCCAGTCCACGCAGGTGAACTGTCAGCCATGGGGGCTAGACTGAACGCCAGTGAGAGCCAGGTGAAGGAGCTGCAGAAAGAGGTGGTGAACCAGAGAGTGGAGATGAGTGTCAATAAGACTGAACTGCACTTCCACAAAAACAAGGTGGAGGAACTGGAGAGAGAAGACAGGTAAAGAAGACAGGTAAAGAAGACAGGTAAAGAAGACAGGTAAAGCCCAGAAGTTACCTCTAGCCTTATTACTTTGATGTAGAAAGAAGCTGTTTGTTTGAATTCATCAACACTTCATTTACATTTTCTTTACATGACATTTTAGCACTAGATGGCAGATTGACAGCCAGTGAGGGCCAGGTGGAGGAGCTGAAGACAGAGAACAGAGGGAAAGTAAGACAGCTACATGTCCTCTGATTACTTTGATCAACAAAGACATGGTTTGTTGAAGTCATCAACAGTTTATTTGTATTGTTACATGATATCCTAGGACTTGGGACCAGAGTGACAGTCAGTGGAGGAGCTGAAGACAGAGAATGCATGTAAGACATGGATATTCATATACTTATAAAGGGATTTGAAGGCTGTTTATGTGAACTATTTACAACAAGTTTTTGTGTTTTATTCAATATGGGTCAGAAAGTCTATTTTTTATATTGTTGCAGTTTTGGGGGGCAGAGTGACAGCCACAGAGAGAGGTGGAGGAACTGAAGACAGTCAATTCAGGTAAGACGAACGCAGTCTTGCAGAACAAGAGGTGTTACTATTTTCTGTTATTTTCTTCAGCATTTTATTAACGATGTTGTCATTGTGTATGTATGTGAACACTTTCCTGTGTTCACAGAGACACCAAAGGTGGCATTCTCTGCTGCTTTAGGTAGTACAGTGGGACCCTTCAATTCTGAAACCACTCTGATCTCCACCAATGTCATCACTAACATCAGCCAGGCCTACTGACATCACCCTGATCTCAACCAATGTCATCACTAACATCAGCCAGGCCTACTGACATCACCCTGATCTCAACCAATGTCATCACTAACATTAGCCAGGCCTACTGACATCACCCTGATCTCAACCAATGTCATCACTAACATCAGCCAGGCCTACTGACATCACCCTGATCTCAACCAATGTCATCACCAACATCAGCCAGGCCTACTGACATCACCCTGATCTCAACCAATGTCATCACTAACATCAGCCAGGCCTACTGACATCACCCTGATCTCAACCAATGTCATCACTAACATCAGCCAGGCCTACTGACATCACCCTGATCTCAACCAATGTCATCACTAACATCAGCCAGGCCTACTGACATCACCCTGATCTCAACCAATGTCATCACTAACATTAGCCAGGCCTACTGACATCACCCTGATCTCAACCAATGTCATCACCAACATCAGCCAGGCCTACTGACATCACGCTGATCTCCACCAATGTCATCACTAACATCAGCCAGGCCTACTGACATCACCCTGATCTCAACCAATGTCATCACTAACATCAGCCAGGCCTACTGACATCACCCTGATCTCAACCAATGTCATCACCAACATCAGCCAGGCCTACTGACATCACCCTGATCTCAACCAATGTCATCACTAACATCAGCCAGGCCTACTGACATCACCCTGATCTCAACCAATGTCATCACTAACATCAGCCAGGCCTGCAATCCAGTTACAGGTAGTGCACACACATCAATCTACATGTATGAACACACATGTCCATAGGGACCAGATACAGACACTGAGTCCAACATCAATAACAGGCTGCTCCAGTGTCTATGAAAGACTGAGTGTTGATCTCGCTCCGTTTCCTCTGATGCAGGTTTCTTCACAGTAACAGTGAGAGGACTCTACTTCTTCAGGTTCACAAGCCATGGTGACGGCTCATCATCTTACGTGGGTGCAGCCTTGTACAAGAATGACCAGATAATAATGCAGGTGCATCAGTATAACTATGGATGTGATCCGGATGTATCCAGTGCAGCAACTCTAGAGCTGGAGGAGGTGGATTTGGTCTACCGCGCCTCTACTCTACTCTAAAAAAACACATCTTCAGTGGTCTTCCCTATGTAATGATGAAAAATTATGCCTAGACATGGGGTACTCTGAGATCCAATTGTTTCTCTATACAAAAATGCAAGTATTTTTGTGTCATTTGCTGTCAGTGTTGAATTTCATTTTGGAAAAGATCTTCTCATTGTTTAAATTCTACACATCTGATGAATGGTGTTGAGTAAGTGAGGGAAGAGGATTTTGAGTTTGCACTTTTGAAGAAAGAAAGAGAAGAAAAAAGAAAGAAAGAAAGAGAGAGAGGAAGGAGGTAGATTTGTAAGAGCTCAGCTGTGTCCTTCAGATGTAGCTCTGTCCCTCTGTGGGGAGCAGCTGCACCATGACACACACACAGGCCTGGGCTACATTCAAGATCACAACGCTCTGCAATGTTTCTATTTTCTGTTCACCATAATACAGAGGAGGCTGCTGGGAGCAGCTAAAGGAGGACGGGTGCACTGGAATGGCTGGAATGGAATGAATGGAACGGAGTCAAACGTGTTGTTTCCATATGTTTGACGTGTTTGATACGGTTCCATTAATACTGTTCCATTTCAGCCATTACAAGGAGCCCTACCTCCTATAGCTCCCCCCACCAGCCTCCTCTGCCGTAAAGCTTAGTAACATTTTGCTCTGTAGCACTATGGTTTAACTTAGACAACCTTACGAAAACCACCACTGACAGATGCTCATTCAGTAACAACATACAGTAGGCCTATATTCAACACAAACACCATAAAACACAGTTATGTTGTGACTTTTGGCTAATTAATATTCAAGATAATGTATTGATTAATTACTGGAATAATTAAATGATCTGATTTGATTAATTTGGTTATCCTATCCAAATTCATATTAGAGGGCACCATTAAGGGTTGGATGTAGAGAAACCCTTGAATTAACTCTATCAGTAGCAGTTGTTAAACGTTATACCATTAATTACTATATCAACAATATAATCCAGTCAATTTGACTATATTCTCATTCTGAATAGCCAATAAACTCTGGCGCCTGGAAGACTTGCTGATAATCCCGCGTAACACGTGAGTCAGAAATGATGGTCGGCTGATTGGCTGAGAGTGTCAGTCTTTTGACACTCAGAGTGGTAAAACGGGAAGAGAGAGGAGTTAAGTTTTACCTTGTGATAGGGCGTAAGCAACTCCGTCAAAGGAAGGACTGCCCCTCTTTCACCCCATTTAATGCAGGCACAGGGAATATATGTTCTCCAACACCTACCACTGAGGGGCCTTTGTCAATAAAAACCTGTAAATGTTGGTCTGTAGGGTGTGTGTTTTCACTCGTGGGCTCCTGTTACAACAGTGACTAAAAGTGAGTTAAACATGAATGTAAGTGTGAGTGGAGCTGCCAAGACCGTAACCACCTATTGTGAACTAACAGAGAGGCAGACAGATGGAGAGAACCGAGGGGAATAGAATCACCTGTAGCTAGCCGCATTGAAGCGTTCGGACATCCCGAAGCTCCGTCATGCGCTCGCCATGCAGCTGTCCCCGGCCAAGTTTGCCTTCGGGGTAAATGAAGAATGTCTCATCACCCTTCCTCCTTGTTTATTCTGGCTGTTAAATGGATAGTAAGCAGCCTATGGCTCTGTTTCACTCAGGGACATGACAAAAGAAAGAGGAGGCATAGCACAGACAGTGGTATGGGGAGTTCTGGCACTGACAAACTTCAGATTTTTGTGATTGGCCAGCTGTTAGAACTACGGAAAGCTGAAACTTTACATTTTCCACAACGTCTATATTCAATTTGCCAAACGTTTGTTATGGCATATTTTAAAATTGTATGTTATGACACCTTTTTTTGAGTAAGTCTAACTTGTGTTTTATAACCATTTTCCAAATAATTATTTCCTGTTAAACTAGTCCACTGGGATGAACATAATCTAACAGCTTGTCATTAGAAGTAAATGTATGCAACCTAGGTTGAATTGGGATGCAGGTTGTTGAAGCGGCCTTCGAATAGGCTTGAGATTCTAATGCCAATTTAAATTGGCAGTTTTATCATATTCAATTGCTTGAAGTTCCGTCTTTCCCCTAATGCAATTCGGATCAATTTAACCCCTTACTGTCCCTATAGGGACAAACTTCAGCTGATTGAGATTCATAGCACACACTCTATACTATCTGTGACTGCAGTGTCCTATCCTGCCTGGTTGGATTAGTGTGTGTGTGTGTGTGTGTGTGTGTGTGTGTGTGTGTGTGTGTGTGTGTGTGTGTGTGTGTTATGGTTTATACAGGCATGGATATCCATTTCACTTAGCCTGCTGATTGTGTGTGAACAAACCCAAGGGAAGGTCTTCAGAGAAACAGTCTTCCCTCTGACGGAATCACACAACAGAACAGTTTATTTATTCAGTGTTTGTGGGGATTCATTCAATAAAGATTGAATGACAGAGCAGAAAATACCCTAATATACTGCAATAAGGACACACGTTGGTTTATAACAACAAAGAGGCATTTTCTATGTAACCTCCATTGTCCTCCAAGAGTGGCTGAATACACAGTATCTCACACAGTATCATGGCTCAATAAGTCATCTATATTCCATTAGCAATGATCCCTTTTGGGGCACTGGGCAAATTTTAGGTCTTCTGAGCGGAAACCTGAACATTGTGAGAATTTTACAGTGAACACTGAGGCTGTACCCTTACAGCTTTAGACAGTAGCCAATAGGCTAGAGTGGCTATTTGAGCATAATGTAGGCCTACCAACCAAACCAATGGAGCAAATCCCATAACATTATCACATGGAAATAGCTTTTGAGTTCTATGATATAGCCTACAGTAGCCTATATGTGGTGTTTAATGCAGGCCTACATTGCATGAGACTTCTAAAATATTATGAAGGGCTTGACATGAATTAAGGATGTTTTACTTGGTCTGTAACACCATGTGCCAAATAGGTGACTGTAAATTGCATTGTATTGTGTTGTATGATGCAAGAAAACACTTTACAAAATAACATGTATTATTATTACCATAGAGAATTAGACAATGTAGGCTACCCCTCTACCTATTGGCATAGATGCATATTCAAGCCTGTCTCAAAATACAACACTGCCCCTTTAATTAAGACATAAGCTTTTTACATGACTGGCTTTTCAAAAACATCTTGAAATGTAGTCTACACGTTTTGTGCTCTTGCAAGAAGCAGTAACTCCCCATTACAGACCTATACCCATCTATAACTGGGTTAATAACTCGCTAACTAACCAAGAATATCAACAAATGTGCAGACGCGCGGATCTGTGCACTGATCTTAAAAGCGCATTCACTGATTGAAACTCAGGTAGTGATGGGCATTCCGGCTCTTTTCAGTGAGCCGTCTCTTTTGACTCCCAAACGGCTCTTTAAAAAAAATATGTTTTGTATTTTTTCAAGTCAAACAGTTTGCGATAGTTTGACTATGATTGGTGTTAAAACTATTCTAATTAAATTATTAAATGAAATCATACTCTACCTTAACCACAATGTATTTAAAAATGCATTGGTTTGTAATGAAAAAGAATGCTATTAAACATTTGCATTTAAAGTATAACTTTTTAATGTATATAAACAAAGAGCATATAAATCTAACCATTCAAAACGAATACAATCTGAACAGCATAATAGAATATTGCACCATATCAAAGAAAAATAAATAACAATTTGCAAAACTGCAGCATGCCACAAATTGAAATAAATGTAAAAAAGAAGGATGCTATTACACATGTGTATTTAAAGTATAACTTTTGTAATGTATATAAACAAAGTGCATATAAATGTAACAATTCAAAACGAATACAATCTGAACAACATAATAATAGAATATTGCACCATTTCAAAGAAAAATAAATAACAATGTGCAAAACTGCAGCATCCCACTTAAAACATTAAACTGGTCCCTCTTTTCTCTCTCTTCTTTACTGCCATGTTATAACCAGCAGCATACTGCAATGCTGACCATATTTTGCTTTATGAGAGATTTGCATTCAGAAATGCAAGCTGCCTCACTTTCGAGGGGCTGATGCGGTTTCTTCTCTCAGTAATTATTTGTCCCGTTTTCGAGAAGAACCTCTCAGAGGGAACGGATGTGGCCACTATGCAGAGTCTACTTGTCATGACTTCAGTAAGCCGTGGGTAGACAGAGGCCTTATTCTTCTACCAGCTCAGAGGATCTGCAGATCTTTCAGAACGAATTTGTGCGCTTGAGCATTTAGGCCTATATTATTTTTTTTATTTTTTCGTTCTTTGAATTATTTAATTATATTCATTTAACTATTTTTGATTATTCATATCTTTATTTATTTTTATTTTTATAAATAGATTCAGCTCTTCTGATATGCCAGCTGGCTCCCAACGTTCACCTACCTACAAGAGCCGGCTCTTAGAGCCGACTCGTTCGCGAACGAACCATCACTAATTGAAAGACTGCTGGTGGGCTACCCCCACCAATATAATTATACTCCGTTGCGCTCTGGTTCTGCCTACAACAAAATCCCAGACTCAATCTTAAAAAGTTACATTCGTTTTTCTTTGTTGCGTTGAAAAGGGCCTGATGTAATGTTGATTTGATCACAGAAAAAACTTTGATCTATATAGTGCAAACTAATGGGGCGAAATCAGTGAAGTTCAATGTCTTGCATCTCTGCGCAGCATGGCATTTCTTCTTTGCTGCAGTCCTGGAGGAAATGCGCGGCCGCGCACACACGCAGTTTAGAGGGAACATCGCTAATTAACCTAATTAGCCTTTGGATCTTTGTCACATTTACACAAAGAGCATTCCACCGAGGACTATACCTGTATCTCACACATAACTAATGTTTAAGTATAGATAACCTGAGGTTAGTGAGATACTCAAGGGTAGAGCTGGAGACCTGGAGCCCTCTGGTCACAGGCAGGCTATAGCCTTCTTTTTACATTGGCCTATCTACAGTATGTTAAATTGGTACACTGGATCGTTTCTTAGAATGTTTAAAGGTCTTTCCTCCCTAAGATCGGAACAGAAAAATGTTTAAAGGTCTTTCCTCCCCAAGACCAGAACAGAAGAAAGTTTAAAAGTATTTTCTCCCCAAGATCAGAATAGAAGAATGTTTAAAGGTGTGGTCTTTCCTCCCCAAGGTCAGGAGAAAAACACCTTAGGATCCAACATGTGGAAGAGGCCTTCAGGATATTCTTTATATATGCAGTGCTAAAAGACATGTAGTCTGGTTAGTGTGGACAGCGCTGCAGTGTGATATCCCAGTCAGCTGGAGCCAGGGCAGGGTGAGCTACCGCTGTCTCTGTTCTTTCAGTCAGCTCAGCATTTTCCTCCTCTGCCACAGCTGGTCAGGCCAAGAAGAAGGTCAGGGGTCAGACAGACAGACATTCCAAAGGCATCTCTCCCCTCAGAACAGCTGTTTTATGCCCCTCGCACAATGATACAGTATGTGTTTTCAATGTGGCTATGGCTGTACCATGTACAATCTAGGGGTCAGGAACGTCATTCGGAGCCCTGAAGAGTAATCAATATTAGTCTTGAATGGTTCCATATGGACTATAGGCCATAGCATAGCAACAAGAGAGGATCTGGTCCATTAGATCATAAGACACATGCTACTGTAGTAGTGAACCACCATTCTGTGTGTTAAAGAGCATTGATGTGGACTGTTTCTATTCCATAAGGCCATATGATACAGGCTACTCAGCTACTGATCCGCCATTCTGTACCCTATAGAGTAAAGAGTATTGATGTTGGCTGGCTGTAAGATACAGACTAGTACAACTGTGGCTTTGAGCAATTAGCCATCCTCTTGCTTCTCCTCCCAGGGGTTATAATTGCACAGCAAACCTCTCGCTGGAACGCCACAGAAATCGAACCGCAGCGGCCTTCCGCCAATGATCAAAGCCTGAGCCCACATCTTACCAGTCCCCAAAGAGAAGGAAAGAGATAACGAAGAGAGAAGAGAAGAGAAGACAGAAACAGAGAAAGGGAGGGAATCCACGCAGTTCATCTCCCATCTCGGCAGCTCTGGCTGCTTTACATATGAAGCACCTTTCTCTTTTTAATTCCCATGACAGGAAATGGTTATCGCAGGATGCCCAGAGGGAGAGCAAAGACGAGAAAGGTCATTACCCAAGATCCTTCAATATCCTTCATTACACCCTGGTCACGGCTTTGGTCTTACCCATGTGAATACACACACTCTCTCACACGCTTGCACATGCACGTACACACACACACACACACACACACACACACACACTTACCCCTGAATGGATTAGATGTTGTCTAATTTCATTTCTTTTTCGATAGGTCTTCTTTCTAGATGCTTCTAGGGTATGGTTGAGTTGCAGTGGCGGTCAGTGCCGTTTAAGATGTGGGAAGACTATTTTTTTTCTTATTTCTTTAACAGCATATTGGATGGATGTCTGTCATTCATATTCCATTCCCCCAGTTCAATGTAACAACGATAGGTTTAGGCCACTACTTGGTACTCAAATTTTCCCTATACCCATCATGAGGTTGATACAACCTAGCCTATAAATTAAAGTTTACAACGTAGGTGCACACAGGTCGAAAAAATTTGAGGTGACAGACAGTGACACATGGACAGACAGTGACACATTCAATACCGCCTTGTATCTAACTGATATAGGGTGTAATCATTAGTCCAACAGTTGCAAACGAGAGTTTCTCTTAACATATTCAGGTATGTTTATCCCCGTTTTGTTCCGTTTGCTTCCATTTAAGAAACGTTTTTCAACAGAATTATCAGAATAAATACACTCCTGATCACACGTAAACACAGTTCACTTTCATAGCAGCCACGTTGTGTTCCTTCTCGTGTCTATGCGCTCTCCTCCTCTCACCTTTTCCTTCATAACCGCTACACACAGCCTGCATCGTTGTCACCATATTAGCCAAAGTAACGTCAGTGTCAACATAGCTAATATATCTCAAATCAAATCAAATTTTATTAGTCACATACACATGGTTAGCAGATGTTAATGCGAGTGTAGCGAAATGCTTGTGCTTCTAGTTCCGACAATGCAGTAATAACCAACAAGTAATCTAACCTAACAATTCCACAACTACTACCTTATACACACACAAGTGTAAAGGGATAAAGAATATGTACATAAAGATATATGAATGAGTGGTGGTACAGAACGGCATAGGCAAGATGCAGTAGATGGTATAGAGTACGGTATATACATATGAGATGAGTACTGTAGGGTATGTAAACATAAAGTGGCATAGTTTAAAGTGGCTAGTGGTACATGTATTACATAAAGATGGCAAGATGCAGTAGATGATATAGAGTACAGTATATACATATGAGATGGGTAATGTAGGGTATGTAAACATTATATTAAGTGGCATTGTTTAAAGTGGCTAGTGGTACATTTTTACATAATTTCCATCAATTCCCATTTTTAAAGTGGCTGGAGTTGAGTCAGTATGTTGGCAGCGGCCGCTAAATGTTAGTGGTGGCTGTTTAACAGTCTGATGGCCTTGAGATAGAAGCTGTTTTTCAGTCTCTCGGTCCCTGCTTTGATGCACCTGTACTGACCTCGCCTTCTGGATGATAGCGGGGTGAACAGGCAGTGGCTTGGGTGGTTGTTGTCCTTGATGATCTTTATGGCCTTCCTGTGACATCGGGTGGTGTAGGTGTCCTGGAGGGCAGGTAGTTTGCCCCCGGTGATGCGTTCTGCAGACCTCACTACCCTCTGGAGAGCCTTACGGTTGTGGGCGGAGCAGTTGCCGTACCAGGCGGTGATACAGCCCGACAGGATGCTCTCGATTGTGCATCTGTAGAAGTTTGTGAGTGCTTTTGGTGACAAGCCGAATTTCTTCAGCCTCCTGAGGTTGAAGAGGCGCTGCTGCGCCTTCTTCACAACGCTGTCTGTGTGGGTGGACCAATTCAGTTTGTCCGTGATGTGTACACCGAGGAACTTAAAACTTTCCACCTTCTCCACTACTGACCCGTCGATGTGGATAGGGGGGTGCTCCCTCTGCTGTTTCCTGAAGTCCACAATCATCTCCTTTGTTTTGTTGACGTTGAGTGTGAGGTTATTTTCCTGACACCACACTCCGAGGGCCCTCACCTCCTCCCTGTAGGCCGTCTCGTCGTTGTTGGTAATCAAGCCTACCACTGTAGTGTCATCCGCAAACTTGATGATTGAGTTGGAGGCGTGCATGGCCACGCAGTCGTGGATGACGGGGAGTACAGGAGAGGGCTCAGAACGCACCCTTGTGGGGCCCCAGTGTTGAGGATCAGCGGGGTGGAGATGTTGTTACCTACCCTCACCACCTGGGGGCGGCCCGTCAGGAAGTCCAGGACCCAGTTGCACAGGGCGGGGTCGAGACCCAGGGTCTCGAGCTTGATGACGAGTTTGGAGGGTACTATGGTGTTAAATGCTGAGCTGTAATCGATGAACAGCATTCTCACATGGGTATTCCTCTTGTCCAGATGGGTTAGGGCAGTGTGCAGTGTGGTTGCGATTGCGTCGTCTGTGGACCTATTGGGTCGGTAAGCAAATTGGAGTGGGTCTAGGGTGTCCGGTAGGGTGGAGGTGATATGGTCCTTGACTAGTCTCTCAAAGCACTTCATGATGACGGAAGTGAGTGCTACGGGGCGGTAGTCGTTTAGCTCAGTTACCTTAGCTTTCTTGGGAACAGGAACAATGGTGGCCCTCTTGAAGCATGTGGGAACAGCAGACTGGGATAAGGATTGATTGAATATGTCCGTAAACACACCAGCCAGCTGGTCTGCGCATGCTCTGAGGACGCGGCTGGGAATGCCGTCTGGGCCTGCAGCCTTGCGAGGGTTAACACGTTTAAATGTTTTACTCACCTCGGCTGCAGTGAAGGAGAGCCCGCAGGTTTTGGTAGGGGGCCGTGTCAGTGGCACTGTATTGTCCTCAAAGCGGGCAAAAAAGTTGTTTAGCCTGTCTGGGAGCAAGACATCCTGGTCCGCGACGGGGCTGGTTTTCTTTTTGTAATCCGTGATTGACTGTAGACCCTGCCACATACCTCTTGTGTCTGAGCTGTTGAATTGCGACTCGATTTTGTCTCTGTACTGGGACTTAGCCTGTTTGATTGCCTTGCGGAGAGAATAGCTACACTGTTTGTATTCGGTCATGCTTCCGGTCACCTTGCCCTGGTTAAAAGCAGTGGTTCGCGCTTTCAGTTTCACGCGAATGCTGCCGTCAATCCACGGTTTCTGGTTTGGGAATGTTTTAATCGTTGCTGTGGGTACGACATCGTCAATGCACTTCCTAATGAACTCGCTCACCGAATCAGCATATTCGTCAATATTGTTGTTGGACGCAATGCGGAACATATTCCAATCCGCGTGATCGAAGCAGTCTTGAAGCGTGGATTCAGATTGGTCGGACCAGCGTTGAACAGACCTGAGCGCGGGAGCTTGTTGTTTTAGTTTCTGTTTGTAGGCTGGAATCAACAAAATGGAGTCGTGGTCAGCTTTTCCGAAAGGGGGGCGGGGGAGGGCCTTATATGCGTCGCGGAAATTAGTATAACAATGATCTAGGGTTTTTCCAGCCCTGGTAGCACAATCGATATGCTGATAGAATTTAGGGAGTTTTGTTTTTAGATTAGCCTTGTTAAAATCCCCAGCTACGATGAATGCAGCCTCAGGGTGTGTGGTTTCCAGTTTACAAAGAGTCAGATAAAGTTCGTTCAGGGCCATCGATGTGTCTGCTTGGGGGGGAATATATACGGCTGTGATTATGATCGAAGAGAATTCCCTTGGTAGATAATGCGGTCGACATTTGATTGTGAGGAGTTCTAGATCAGGTGAACAGAATGACTTGAGTTCCTGTGTGTTGTTATGATGATCACACCACGTCTCGTTAATCATAAGGCATACCCCCCCGCCCCTCTTCTTACCAGAAAGATGTTTGTTTCTGTCGGCGCGATGCATGAAGAAACCAGCTGGCTGCACCGACTCCGTTAGCATCTCTTGAGTTAGCCATGTTTCCGTGAAGCAGAGCACGTTGCAATCCCTGATGTCTCTCTGGAATGCTACCCGTGCTCGGATTTCATCAACCTTATTGTCAAGAGACTGGACATTGGCGAGTAGTATGCTAGGGAGTGGAGCGCGATGTGCCCGTCTCCGAAGCCTGACCAGGAGACCGCCTCGTTTGCCCCTTTTACGGCGTCGCACAGGGTCGCCGGCTGGGATCAGATCCATTGTATTGGGTGGAAGGCAAAACACTGGATCCGTTTCGGGAAAGTCATATTCCTGGTAGGAACGATGATGAGTTGACGTTAATCGTATATTCAGTAGTTCCTCCCGACTGTATGTAATGAAACCTAAGATTACCTGGGGTACCGATGTAAGAAATAACACATAAAAAAACAAAATACTGCATATTTTCCAAGGAACGCGAAGCGAGGCGGCCATCTCGGTTCGGCGCCGGAAGGGAGGGATGCGTTAGTAAACCCCCTTCATTCATGTAGTAACGTTACAGTGTATAGTCTGTAAGGAGTTTAGCACTTACACCGGGTGGCCCCGGTGGCAATACATTTGTAAAACCAAAAGCTTAACTTGACTTGGAAGAGTTCTAGTGTTGGGTTGGATAGTCATAGCCAGCGAGCTAACATAGCATCTCTCTGTCTGAGCAGGGTGTTTCAGTAGGCTAAACTGGAAGAAATAGATTTGTTCAAAACTGTTCAACTATTGTCTTTCTCTCTCTTTGAGTCAACTACTCAACTAGCTAGCTGTAGCTTGTGCTTTCAGTATTAGATTAATACTCTGATCCTTTGACTGGGTGGACAACATGTCAGTTCATGCTACAAGAGCTCTGATTGTCACGGCCGTTTAAAGGAGTGGACCAAGGTGCAGCGCGATTGGAATACATCTTTTAATTCCACGAAGAACACTTAACAAACTAACAAAATAACAAACTAACAAACGAAACGTGACGCCAACGTAGTGCTCACAGGCAACTAAACATGGACAACTACCCACCAACCCAACATGGAAAATGGCAACCTAAATAGGCTCCCCAATCAGAGACAACGATAAACAGCTTTCTCTGATTGGGAACCCACTCAGTCCACCATAAACCTACAACCCCTAGACAATACAAAATCCCCATAGATAACAAAAAACCCTAGACAGGCCAAAAAACCCTAGACAAGACAAAAACTAAACAAACCACCCCTTGTCACACCCTGACCTAACCAAATAATAAAAGCAAATATAACTAAAGTCAGGGCGTGACACTGATAGGTTGGAGGACGTCCTCCGGAAGTTGTCATAATTGCTGTGTAAGTCTATGGAAGATGGTGAGAACCATGAGCCTCCTAGGTTTTGTATTGAAGTCGATGTACCCAGAGGAGGATGGAAGCTAGCTGTCCTCCCGCTACACCATGGTGCTACCCTACAGAGTGCTGTTGAGGCTACTGTAGACCTTCATTGCAAAATAGTCTGTTTTAATCAATTATTTGGTGATGTGGTTATATTTAGTATAGTTTTATCTAAAAAGGATTCACTGAGGAGTATGGTCCTCCCTTCCTCCTCTGAGGAGCCTCCACTGTTGTTGGACTTCAACAAAAGGCTTTGACATGTTAATGCTTTAGAAGCGGTGTTTGTGAGACATCATATGGTGGCGTTAGCCTGTGATCTGCAGGCTTGTGAATGAATCTATAGACAGAGGTTGTGGTTGTATCTATACAAGCCTGGCTTTGATGGTTCAAACTGGAATAGTGTTGGATCTGCACTAGAGATGTGCAGTTTGCGAACAATTTGTTATTCTTTCTGACTCGCAAGACATGATTCGTTTTTCTAAGTGACTTGTTTAATTTAGTAATTCATTTGACTTGCTGGCCGCAATGAGACCTACAGCAGAATTGATCCACACTCCTCGGGCTCAGCAGCTCCAGAGACATGCTCCCACCAACAACTGTCTGTCATATATTCGCGCAGGGAAATAGATTATGCTGCTGGCAGCAGGCAGAATATATCTTTTTACAACTGATCATTAATCGCATGGTGCAAGAATAAATGCAATTAATCGATTATTGAATGTTATGACGGAGACAGCTATATTGAACCAAAACAATCTTATTTGTTTGCCTAGCAATCAACAAATGTTCTCACCATAGGGAGCATACTGGAGCTGTCATTTGTGACTGAGACTCGTAAAAGTGGGCTTTAAACAATGTGAATGATATGTGAACGAGAGAGGCTTGTTGAATCATGACTCTTTCGTCGGTAGGGGGTCCTGCTTGCTGACGGCAGTACTGACTCAAATAAACAAAATTAGTCGAAAGATTTGTGCTTTTGACTGAACGTGTTGAAAAGATCGGAGTCAATAAAAAGAGCCGAACTTCCCATCACTGAGGGACAGTGGTGACTCCCACCTGTTTTGAGCCCCACATTTTTAGCAAAAATAAATGTTATTTTGGCATTAATAGGTGTCACATATCAGTTTGCAAACTATTTTTTAAATAATATATATCATTGAGTTAATAAAGCCACATACAAACGTGGTCTCTTTTTTATTTTCTTGAGTAAGGCAGCTCCAAAATGAAGGTGTTTCAGCCTAGCTCAGTGCTTTCTGTGGTGGGGCAAGCCAGCAGAAAATACGGAGCGTTGCGCCGTTATTGGCTCAGTGTTCTGTCACTCATGGGGACTTTACATCACTGCCAGGTGTAAAATGAAATCTTGAAAATTCTAGCCTTTGGGTGTTACATTAGAAGTGCCCATCCAAGCCTTTGGGTGTTACATTAGAAGTGCCCATCCAAGAAGGCTCAAGGCCATTGGCCACAGATAAAATGACGTCAAATCACATTATATGTAGAGTAGCTTTGATTGGACTGATCATGTCAACATCATACTTTCAAAATCTTAGGTAGCAGTCATCATCATGAATCAAGACGACAATCTACTGGCAAACCCTTTGTAATCCTTGCCATAAGAAGAGAAATAATTAGGTAAAAAGTATCGGTGCTTATCGGCCATTGGACATAAACATTTCACAACAAGTTGGAAATCGCAAATTCAACGAGTGGTTTGGAAGGAATCAGTGACAGTGGCTGTGTGGTCCCAAATATGGGGTTAAGGGGCTCTTTTCCAAGTTTAAAATGATAAACATTCAACATTGACCATGCTTTGAATGAAGCAGGATTTGTGCCGCGCTCAAAACAACTATTCATTTGACTTCAGTGAGTTCAAGACAACTGGGAATAAACAAGCTCCGACTGGGAAAATACGTTTTGAACGGTCATCTAACTCGGAATTGTAAATCCTGCCTCCAGTTGTTTAGAAAGCACCATAAATCCAGAGAATGGCAGACTTTGATGACAAATTTGCCCACGAAGGACTGTCCCGCCACCTTCCTGTTCAAGTGAGCACAGCACAACAAGGTGAGTCCAAAAGTGTATTGTATGCTGCTGCATAAATTATGTAATGTGCCAGGGAGATATGTATACTGTAGCTAAGAAAGTAATACTAGGTGTATGTTGTGTAGTAAGATGTTAGTAGCCCATGTGCTTCACCCTAATAATTTGGTCAATTGTCCCTTCTTAATTTCACCTACTGTTCTGACTGTTCTACTGTAGCCTTTAACCTGTTTTAGAGAAATGTAATCACTGAATATTAAAATAGCTTTCATTATCTCCTTATATGCCCAATTTATTTATCCTACGGTTCTGACTTGATGTACAGGGAGAACACTGTAAGAATGGCCCATGTTCTGAATTCTGTCGCTGTACATTTCAAAAGTGCTAAACAAATAGTTATATTGACTAACATTATGTCCGTCCTAGCTCGATCATTAATGTCTTAATCGAAATTACAGATTGCCTCTTATCTGCTTGTTTATCTTATCCATAGTTTCTACATCTCAATTGTCAGTAGAAACCACATTTGTTTAAGCAAGTCAGCCATATCAGCTATGTATTTTTAAAAGGCAGTAAATGAGGCTGAATGAACTGTTTCGCTGCCAGACAAGGCTCCATGGATAGCCAGGTGTAGCAGTGGTAAGATGTTGGGACTGCTGTTGGAACAGCTTTATGTAGTCCCTAACAGTTTGTGGGCACCGTTTGTCACCGTTATAGTGCAATTCGTGTATTGTTGAGTGTTGTCTTGTGTAGTGGCTTTGCTGGCATGCATCCCACTTATTTTTTTGTTGCTCCACCAAGATTTACATGCTAAAATCGCCCCTGCTGAGGGAGTTCTGTTAACCTGAGCCGTGGTACACCGGTCTATGGTCAGTGAGGAGGGAGGAACGCCCTTCTCAAATAGAACAGTAATCTGATTCGTGTCAGATGCTACAGTAACTCAGGTCTCAGTGTATGGAAACTTGCTGCTCTGGACCCATTTCATGTACCAGAATGATGCTATGGGTGAAAAGATTCTCACCTTAACAGTAAAGGCTGCAGGCTCTACCAACAACATACACAAGCACGCTGGTACCCTTTAAACCATTATCCGTTCTGTATCTCACACACGGAATCAAACGTAAATGGTTGGAACTGTACATTGCTAAACATGACCCAATAGCCAGCGAAGTAAGACATGTAGAGGGGGGGGGGGCTCATTTTGAAAGTGTACTGCTTATTTGACTGTTACAGATGGAGCAGACCTTCACTGACAAGCTTCTAAACTACCAGCCCCTCATATCACACTTGGACATAAGTTAGTGGCACTGATATTTGGTAGTCTGGGCCACATAGACTGACAGTACCTTGGCTTCCAGATTGCAGGCCTGCCTAAGACTAAAGCAAAGTAACTAGCGAGGTACTGCTCTGTTTCAGCTGTGATGGGCAGCCTAGCTGTATGGATAAGAATGTGCGTTTTGTATGCTTTAGTGTCCATGTATCCAAGACCTTTGAATCCTTCTTGATGTAATAATGATAGCATGAACATGACTCTTTTGTTCAATATTACTATTTAATTTAGATCAACCACCTCAGTTCAGAAAATAAACATTATTTTTGAAGAAATGCTTTAGTACACAAACTATTAAATCAATGTTATTTGAAGAGTTTATTTTGGGTTTGATGTTTTATTTCTCCATGTGTCCTTCTGACCGCACGTTGCTTTTAGAAAACGTTCCTAAACAGTGTTGATCATAAATGCCTATGCCAAAATAAAGAATAAATGTAATTGACAAACCTTGACAAGAAAATTATAGATTTTACTAAATTTTGAGATTCATGAGGAAGAGGAGAGAGGACAGGAAAGACAGATCCGCCCGATGAAGATATACCAGAAGTATCTGATCTTCATGTTCATCCGAGAAGATCTCCTGCAAGATAAAAACAGTCAGCCTCAGCATTCTACTTCCCAGTCATGTGAGTGTGCGTGCCTCACGTTTAGCCACAGGTGTAAGCCACATCCAGGTACATGTAGGTTCCTACACAGGGATCTCCATACAGAGAACTGGACGCCGGGACGTCACACTGGCTCTTCCCATCACAACGGTGTGTGTCAACAACAGGTACAGGTTAAAACTACAGTCATGTTTCTACAGTACCGTTTAACACTACAGTCATGTTTCTACAGTACAGGTTAACACTACAGTCATGTTTCTACAGTACAGGTTAACACTACAGTCATGTTTCTACAGTACAGGTTAACACTACAGTCATGTTTCTACAGTACAGGTTAACACTACAGTCATGTTTCTACAGTACAGGTTAACACTACAGTCATGTTTCTAAAGTACAGGTTAACACTACAGTCATGTTTCTACAGTACAGGTTAACACTACAGTCATGTTTCTACAGTACAGGTTAACACTACAGTCATGTTTCTACAGTACAGGTTAACACTACAGTCATGTTTCTAAAGTACAGGTTAACACTACAGTCATGTTTCTACAGTACAGGTTAACACGACAGTCATGTTTCTACAGTACAGGTTAACACTACAGTCATGTTTCTACAGTACTGGTTAACACTACAGTCATGTTTCTACAGTACAGGTTAACACTACAGTCATGTTTCTACAGTACAGGTTAGCACTACAGTCATGTTTCTACAGTACAGTCATGTTTCTACAGTACAGGTTAACACTACAGTCATGTTTCTACAGTACAGGTTAACACTACAGTCATGTTTCTACAGTACAGGTTAACACTACAGTCATGTTTCTACAGTACAGGTTAACACTACAGGTTAACACTACAGTCATGTTTCTACAGTACAGGTTAACACTACAGTCATGTTTCTACAGTACTGGTTAACACTACAGTCATGTTTCTACAGTACAGGTTAACACTACAGTCATGTTTCTACAGTACAGGTTAACACTACAGTCATGTTTCTACAGTGCAGGTTAACACGACAGTCGTGTTTCTACAGTACAGGTTAACACTACAGTCATGTTTCTACAGTACAGGTTAACACTACAGTCATGTTTCTAAAGTACAGGTTAACACTACAGTCATGTTTCTACAGTACAGGTTAACACGACAGTCATGTTTCTACAGTACAGGTTAACACTACAGTCATGTTTCTACAGTACTGGTTAACACTACAGTCATGTTTCTACAGTACAGGTTAACACTACAGTCATGTTTCTACAGTACAGGTTAGCACTACAGTCATGTTTCTACAGTACAGTCATGTTTCTACAGTACAGGTTAACACTACAGTCATGTTTCTACAGTACAGGTTAACACTACAGTCATGTTTCTACAGTACAGGTTAACACTACAGGTTAACACTACAGTCATGTTTCTACAGTACAGGTTAACACTACAGTCATGTTTCTACAGTACTGGTTAACACTACAGTCATGTTTCTACAGTACAGGTTAACACTACAGTCATGTTTCTACAGTACAGGTTAACACTACAGTCATGTTTCTACAGTACAGGTTAACACTACAGTCATGTTTCTAAAGTACAGGTTAACACTACAGTCATGTTTCTACAGTACAGGTTAACACGACAGTCATGTTTCTACAGTACAGGTTAACACTACAGTCATGTTTCTACAGTACTGGTTAACACTACAGTCATGTTTCTACAGTACAGGTTAACACTACAGTCATGTTTCTACAGTACAGGTTAGCACTACAGTCATGTTTCTACAGTACAGTCATGTTTCTACAGTACAGGTTAACACTACAGTCATGTTTCTACAGTACAGGTTAACACTACAGTCATGTTTCTACAGTACAGGTTAACACTACAGTCATGTTTCTACAGTACAGGTTAACACTACAGGTTAACACTACAGTCATGTTTCTACAGTACAGGTTAACACTACAGTCATGTTTCTACAGTACTGGTTAACACTACAGTCATGTTTCTACAGTACAGGTTAACACTACAGTCATGTTTCTACAGTACAGGTTAACACTACAGTCATGTTTCTACAGTGCAGGTTAACACGACAGTCGTGTTTCTACAGTACAGGTTAACACTACAGTCATGTTTCTACAGTACAGGTTAACACTACAGTCATGTTTCTAAAGTACAGGTTAACACTACAGTCATGTTTCTACAGTACAGGTTAACACGACAGTCATGTTTCTACAGTACAGGTTAACACTACAGTCATGTTTCTACAGTACTGGTTAACACTACAGTCATGTTTCTACAGTACAGGTTAACACTACAGTCATGTTTCTACAGTACAGGTTAGCACTACAGTCATGTTTCTACAGTACAGTCATGTTTCTACAGTACAGGTTAACACTACAGTCATGTTTCTACAGTACAGGTTAACACTACAGTCATGTTTCTACAGTACAGGTTAACACTACAGGTTAACACTACAGTCATGTTTCTACAGTACAGGTTAACACTACAGTCATGTTTCTACAGTACTGGTTAACACTACAGTCATGTTTCTACAGTACAGGTTAACACTACAGTCATGTTTCTACAGTACAGGTTAACACTACAGTCATGTTTCTACAGTGCAGGTTAACACGACAGTCGTGTTTCTACAGTACAGGTTAACACTACAGTCGTGTTTCTAAAGTACAGGTTAACACTACAGACATGTTTCTACAGTACAGGTTAACACTACAGTCATGTTTCTACAGTACAGGTTAACACTACAGTCGTGTTTCTACAGTACAGGTTAACACTACAGTCATGTTTCTACAGTACAGGTTAACACTACAGTCATGTTTCTAAAGTACAGGTTAACACTACAGTCATGTTTCTACAGTACAGGTTAACACGACAGTCATGTTTCTACAGTACAGGTTAACACTACAGTCATGTTTCTACAGTACAGGTTAACACTACAGTCATGTTTCTACAGTACAGGTTAACACTACAGTCGTGTTTCTACAGTACAGGTTAACACTACAGTCATGTTTCTAAAGTACTGGTTAACACTACAGTCATGTTTCTAAAGTACTGGTTAACACTACAGTCATGTTTCTACAGTACAGGTTAACACTACAGTCATGTTTCTAAAGTACAGGTTAACACTACAGTCATGTTTCTACAGTACAGGTTAACACGACAGTCATGTTTCTACAGTACAGGTTAACACTACAGTCATGTTTCTACAGTACTGGTTAACACTACAGTCATGTTTCTACAGTACAGGTTAACACTACAGTCATGTTTCTACAGTACAGGTTAGCACTACAGTCATGTTTCTACAGTACAGGTTAACACTATAGTCATGTTTCTACAGTACAGGTTAACACTACAGTCATGTTTCTATAGTAAAAGTTAACACTACAGTCATGTTTCTACAGTACAGGTTAACACTACAGTCATGTTTCTACAGTACAGGTTAACACTACAGTCATGTTTCTACAGTACAGGTTAACACTACAGTCGTGTTTCTACAGTACAGGTTAACACTACAGTCATGTTTCTAAAGTACTGGTTAACACTACAGTCATGTTTCTACAGTACAGGTTAACACTACAGTCATGTTTCTAAAGTACAGGTTAACACTACAGTCATGTTTCTACAGTACAGGTTAACACTACATTCATGTTTCTACAGTACAGTCATGTTTCTACAGTACAGGTTAACACTACAGTCATGTTTCTACAGTACAGGTTAACACTACAGTCATGTTTCTACAGTACAGGTTAACACTGCAGTCATGTTTCTACAGTACAGGTTAACACTACAGTCATGTTTCTACAGTACTGGTTAACACTACAGTCATGTTTCTACAGTACAGGTTAACACTACAGTCATGTTTCTACAGTACAGGTTAACACTACAGTCATGTTTCTACAGTACAGGTTAACACTACAGTCGTGTTTCTACAGTACAGGTTAACACTACAGTCATGTCTCTACAGTACAGGTTAACACTACAGTCATGTTTCTACAGTACAGGTTAACACTACAGTCATGTTTCTACAGTACAGGTTAACACTACAGTCATGTTTCTACAGTACAGGTTAACACTACAGTCATGTTTCTAAAGTACAGGTTAACACGACAGTCATGTTTCTACAGTACAGGTTAACACTACAGTCATGTTTCTACAGTACTGGTTAACACTACAGTCATGTTTCTACAGTACAGGTTAACACTACAGTCATGTTTCTACAGTACAGGTTAGCACTACAGTCATGTTTCTACAGTACAGGTTAACACTATAGTCATGTTTCTACAGTACAGGTTAACACTACAGTCATGTTTCTATAGTAAAAGTTAACACTACAGTCATGTTTCTACAGTACAGGTTAACACTACAGTCATGTTTCTACAGTACAGGTTAACACTACAGTCATGTTTCTACAGTACAGGTTAACACTACAGTCGTGTTTCTACAGTACAGGTTAACACTACAGTCATGTTTCTAAAGTACTGGTTAACACTACAGTCATGTTTCTACAGTACAGGTTAACACTACAGTCATGTTTCTAAAGTACAGGTTAACACTACAGTCATGTTTCTACAGTACAGGTTAACACTACATTCATGTTTCTACAGTACAGTCATGTTTCTACAGTACAGGTTAACACTACAGTCATGTTTCTACAGTACAGGTTAACACTACAGTCATGTTTCTACAGTACAGGTTAACACTGCAGTCATGTTTCTACAGTACAGGTTAACACTACAGTCATGTTTCTACAGTACTGGTTAACACTACAGTCATGTTTCTACAGTACAGGTTAACACTACAGTCATGTTTCTACAGTACAGGTTAACACTACAGTCATGTTTCTACAGTACAGGTTAACACTACAGTCATGTTTCTACAGTACAGGTTAACACTACAGTCATGTCTCTACAGTACAGGTTAACACTACAGTCATGTTTCTACAGTACAGGTTAACACTACAGTCATGTTTCTACAGTACAGGTTAACACTACAGTCATGTTTCTACAGTACAGGTTAACACTACAGTCATGTTTCTAAAGTACAGGTTAACACTACAGTCATGTTTCTACAGTACAGGTTAACACTACAGTCATGTTTCTACAGTACAGTCATGTTTCTACAGTACAGGTTAACACTACAGTCATGTTTCTACAGTACAGGTTAACACTACAGTCATGTTTCTACAGTACAGGTTAACACTACAGTCATGTTTCTACAGTACAGGTTAACACTACAGTCATGTTTCTACAGTACTGGTTAACACTACAGTCATGTTTCTACAGTACAGGTTAACACTACAGTCATGTTTCTACAGTACATGTTAACAATACAGTCATGTTTCTACAGTACAAGGTTAACACTACAGTCATGTTTCTACAGTACAAGGTTAACACTACAGTCATGTTTCTACAGTACAGGTTAACACTACAGTCATGTCTCTACAGTACAGGTTAACACTACAGTCATGTTTCTACAGTACAGGTTAACACTACAGTCATGTTTCTACAGTGCAGGTTAACACTACAGTCATGTTTCTACAGTACAGGTTAACACTACAGTCATGTTTCTAAAGTACAGGTTAACACTACAGTCATGTTTCTACAGTACAGGTTAACACTACAGTCATGTTTCTACAGTACAGTCATGTTTCTACAGTACAGGTTAACACTACAGTCATGTTTCTACAGTACAGGTTAACACTACAGTCATGTTTCTACAGTACAGGTTAACACTACAGTCATGTTTCTACAGTACAGGTTAACACTACAGTCATGTTTCTACAGTACTGGTTAACACTACAGTCATGTTTCTACAGTACAGGTTAACACTACAGTCATGTTTCTACAGTACAGGTTAACAATACAGTCATGTTTCTACAGTACAAGGTTAACACTACAGTCATGTTTCTACAGTACAAGGTTAACACTACAGTCATGTTTCTACAGTACAAGGTTAACACTACAGTCATGTTTCTACAGTACAAGGTTAACACTACAGTCATGTTTCTACAGTACAGGTTAACACTACAGTCATGTCTCTACAGTACAGGTTAACACTACAGTCATGTTTCTACAGTACAGGTTAACACTACAGTCATGTTTCTACAGTGCAGGTTAACACTACAGTCATGTTTCTACAGTACAGGTTAACACTACAGTCATGTTTCTACAGTACAGGTTAACACTACAGTCATGTTTCTACAGTACAGGTTAACACTACAGTCATGTTTCTACAGTACAGGTTAACACTACAGTCATGTCTCTACAGTACAGGTTAACACTACAGTCATGTTTCTACAGTACAGGTTAACACTACAGTCATGTTTCTACAGTACAAGGTAACACTACAGTCATGTTTCTACAGTACAAGGTTAACACTACAGTCATGTTTCTACAGTACAGTCATGTTTCTACAGTACAGGTTAACACTACAGTCATGTTTCTACAGTACAGGTTAACACTACAGTCATGTTTCTACAGTACAGGTTAACACTACAGTCATGTTTCTACAGTACAGTCATGTTTCTACAGTACAGGTTAACACTGCAGTCATGTTTCTACAGTACAGGTTAACACTACAGTCATGTTTCTACAGTACAAGGTTAACACTACAGTCATGTTTCTACAGTACAGTCATGTTTCTACAGTACAGGTTAACACTACAGTCATGTTTCTACAGTACAGGTTAACACTACAGTCATGTTTCTACAGTACTGGTTAACACTACAGTCATGTTTCTACAGTACAAGGTAACACTACAGTCATGTTTCTACAGTACAGGTTAACACTACAGTCATGTTTCTACAGTACAGGTTAACACTACAGTCATGTTTCTACAGTACAGGTTAGCACTACAGTCATGTTTCTACAGTACAGGTTAACACTACAGTCATGTTTCTACAGTACAGGTTAACACTACAGTCATGTTTCTACAGTACAGGTTAGCACTACAGTCATGTTTCTACAGTACAGGTTAACACTACAGTCATGTTTCTACAGTACAGGTTAACACTACAGTCATGTTTCTACAGTACAGGTTAACACTACAGTCATGTTTCTACAGTACAGGTTAACACTACAGTCATGTTTCTACAGTACAGGTTAACACTACAGTCATGTTTCTACAGTACAGGTTAACACTACAGTCATGGTTCTACAGTACAAGGTAACACTACAGTCATGTTTCTACAGTACAGGTTAACACTACAGTCATGTTTCTACAGTACAGGTTAACACTACAGTCATGGTTCTACAGTACAAGGTAACACTACAGTCATGTTTCTACAGTACAGGTTAACACTACAGTCATGTTTCTACAGTACAGGTTAACACTACAGTCATGTTTCTACAGTACAGGTTAACACTACAGTCATGTTTCTACAGTACAGGTCAACACTACAGTCATGTTTCTACAGTACAGGTTAACACTACAGTCATGTTTCTACAGTACTGGTTAACACTACAGTCATGTTTCTACAGTACAGGTTAACACTACAGTCATGTTTCTACAGTACAGGTTAACACTACAGTCATGTTTCTACAGTACAAGGTAACACTACAGTCATGTTTCTACAGTACAGGTTAACACTACACTGCTGTGCGTGCCTCACGTTTAGCCACAGTTGTAAGCCACATCCAGGTACTTGTAGGTTCCTACACAGGGATCTCCATACAGAGAACTGGACGCCGGGACGTCACACTGGCTCTTCCCATCACAACGGTGTGTGTCAACAACAGGTACAGGTTAAAACTACAGTCATGTTTCTACAGTACAGGTTAACACTACAGTCATGTTTCTACAGTACAGGTTAACACTACAGTCATGTTTCTAAAGTACAGGTTAACACTACAGTCATGTTTCTACAGTACAGGTTAACACAACAGTCATGTTTCTTCAGTACAGGTTAACACTACAGTCATGTTTCTACAGTACAGGTTAACACTACAGTCATGTTTCTACAGTACAGGTTAACACTACAGTCATGTTTCTACAGTACAGGTTAACACTACAGTCATGTTTCTACAGTACAGGTTAACACTACAGTCATGTTTCTACAGTACAGGTTAACACTACAGTCATGTTTCTACAGTACAGGTTAACACTAGTCATGTTTCTATAGTACAAGTTAACACTACAGTCATGTTTCTACAGTACAGGTTAACACTACAGTCATGTTTCTACAGTACAGGTTAACACTACAGTCATGTTTCTACAGTACAGGTTAACACTACAGTCATGTTTCTACAGTACAGGTTAACAGTACAGTCATGTTTCTACAGTACTGGTTAACACTACAGTCTAGTTTCTACAGTACAGGTTAACACTACAGTCATGTTTCTACAGTACAGGTTAACACTACAGTCATGTTTCTACAGTACAGGTTAAAACTACAGTCATGTTTCTACAGTACAGGTTAACACTACAGTCATGTTTCTACAGTACAGGTTAACACTACAGTCATGTTTCTACAGTACAGGTTAACACTATAGTCATGGTTCTATAGTACAAGTTAACACTACAGTCATGTTTCTACAGTACAGGTTAACACTACAGTCATGTTTCTACAGTACAGGTTAACACTACAGTCATGTTTCTACAGTACAGGTTAACACTACAGTCATGTTTCTACAGTACAGGTTAACACTACAGTCATGTTTCTACAGTACAGGTTAACACTACAGTCATGTTTCTACAGTACAGGTTAACACTACAGTCATGTTTCTATAGTACAAGTTAACACTACAGTCATGTTTCTACAGTACAGGTTAAAACTACAGTCTAGTTTCTACAGTACAGGTTAACACTACAGTCATGTTTCTACAGTACAGGTTAACACTACAGTCATGTTTCTACAGTACAGGTTAAAACTACAGTCATGTTTCTACAGTACAGGTTAACACTACAGTCATGTTTCTACAGTACAGGTTAAAACTACAGTCATGTTTCTACAGTACAGGTTAACACTACAGTCATGTTTCTACAGTACAGGTTAAAACTACAGTCATGTTTCTACAGTACAGGTTAACACTACAGTCATGTTTCTACAGTACAGGTTAACACTACAGTCATGTTTCTACAGTACAGGTTAACACTACAGTCATGTTTCTACAGTACAGGTTAAAACTACAGTCATGTTTCTACAGTACAGGTTAACACTACAGTCATGTTTCTACAGTACAGGTTAAAACTACAGTCATGTTTCTACAGTACAGGTTAACACTACAGTCATGTTTCTACAGTACAGGTTAACACTACAGTCATGTTTCTATAGTACAGGTTAACACTACAGTCATGTTTCTACAGTACAGGTTAAAACTACAGTCATGTTTCTACAGTACAGGTTAACACTACAGTCATGTTTCTATAGTACAAGTTAACACTACAGTCATGTTTCTACAGTACAGGTTAAAATTACAGTCTAGTTTCTACAGTACAGGTTAACACTACGGTCATGTTTCTACAGTACAGGTTAACACTACAGTCATGTTTCTACAGTACAGGTTAAAACTACAGTCATGTTTCTACAGTACAGGTTAACACTACAGTCATGTTTCTACAGTACAGGTTAAAACTACAGTCATGTTTCTACAGTACAGGTTAACACTACAGTCATGTTTCTACAGTACAGGTTAAAACTACAGTCATGTTTCTACAGTACAGGTTAACACTACAGTCATGTTTCTACAGTACAGGTTAACACTACAGTCATGTTTCTACAGTACAGGTTAACACTACAGTCATGTTTCTACAGTACAGGTTAAAACTACAGTCATGTTTCTACAGTACAGGTTAACACTACAGTCATGTTTCTACAGTACAGGTTAAAACTACAGTCATGTTTCTACAGTACAGGTTAACACTACAGTCATGTTTCTACAGTACAGGTTAACACTACAGTCATGTTTCTATAGTACAGGTTAACACTACAGTCATGTTTCTACAGTACAGGTTAAAACTACAGTCATGTTTCTACAGTACAGGTTAACACTACAGTCATGTTTCTACAGTACAGGTTAACACTACAGTCATGTTTCTAAAGTACAGGTTAACACTACAGTCATGTTTCTACAGTACCGGTTAACACTACAGTCATGTTTCTACAGTACAGGTTAACACTACAGTCATGTTTCTACAGTACAGGTTAACACTACAGTCATGTTTCTACAGTACAGGTTAACACTACAGTCATGTTTCTACAGTACAGGTTAACACTACAGTCATGTTTCTACAGTACAGGTTAAAACTACAGTCATGTTTCTACAGTACAGGTTAACACGACAGTCATGTTTCTACAGTACAGGTTAAAACTACAGTCATGTTTCTACAGTACAGGTTAACACGACAGTCTTGTTTCTACAGTACAGGTTAAAACTATAGTCATGTTTCTACAATACAGGTTAACACTACAGTCATGTTTCTACAGTACAGGTTAACACTACAGTCATGTTTCTACAGTACAGGTTAACACTACAGTCATGTTTCTACAGTACAGGTTAACACTACAGTCATGTTTCTACAGTACAGGTTAACACTACAGTCATGTTTCTACAGTACAGGTTAAAACTACAGTCATGTTTCTACAGTACAGGTTAAAACTACAGTCATGTTTCTACAGTACAGGTTAACACTATGGTCATGTTTCTACAGTACAGGTTAACACTATGGTCATGTTTCTATAGTACAAGTTAACACTACAGTCATGTTTCTACAGTACAGGTTAACACTACAGTCATGTTTCTACAGTACAGGTTAAAACTACAGTCATGTTTCTACAGTACAGGTTAACACTACAGTCATGTTTCTACAGTACAGGTTAACACTATAGTCATGTTTCTATAGTACAAGTTAACACTACAGTCATGTTTCTACAGTACAGGTTAACACTACAGTCATGTTTCTACAGTACAGGTTAACACTACAGTCATGTTTCTACAGTACAGGTTAACACTACAGTCATGTTTCTACAGTACAAGTTAACACTACAGTCATGTTTCTACAGTACAGGTTAAAACTACAGTCTAGTTTCTATAGTACAAGTTAACACTACAGTCATGTTTCTACAGTACAGGTTAAAACTACAGTCTAGTTTCTACAGTACAGGTTAAAACTACAGTCTAGTTTCTACAGTACAGGTTAACACTACAGTCATGTTTCTACAGTACAGGTTAACACTATAGTCATGTTTCTATAGTACAAGTTAACACAACAGTCATGTTTCTAGAGTACAGGTTAACACTACAGTCATGTTTCTACAGTACAGGTTAACACTACAGTCATGTTTCTACAGTACAGGTTAAAACTACAGTCATGTTTCTACAGTACAGGTTAACACTACAGTCATGTTTCTACAGTACAGGTTAACACTACAGTCATGTTTCTACAGTACAGGTTAACACTATAGTCATGGTTCTATAGTACAAGTTAACACTACAGTCATGTTTCTACAGTACAGGTTAACACTACAGTCATGTTTCTACAGTACAGGTTAACACTACAGTCATGTTTCTACAGTACAGGTTAACACTACAGTCATGTTTCTACAGTACAGGTTAACACTACAGTCATGTTTCTATAGTACAAGTTTACACTACAGTCATGTTTCTACAGTACAGGTTAAAACTACAGTCTAGTTTCTACAGTACAGGTTAACACTACAGTCATGTTTCTACAGTACAGGTTAACACTACAGTCATGTTTCTACAGTACAGGTTAAAACTACAGTCATGTTTCTACAGTACAGGTTAACACTAAAGTCATGTTTCTACAGTACAGGTTAAAACTACAGTCATGTTTCTACAGTACAGGTTAACACTACAGTCATGTTTCTAAAGTACAGGTTAAAACTACAGTCATGTTTCTACAGTACAGGTTAACACTACAGTCATGTTTCTACAGTACAGGTTAACACTACAGTCATGTTTCTATAGTACAAGTTAACACTACAGTCATGTTTGTACAGTACAGGTTAACACTACAATCATGTTTCTACAGTACAGGTTAACACTACAGTCATGTTTCTACAGTACAGGTTAACACTACAGTCATGTTTCTACAGTACAGGTTAACACTACAGTCATGTTTCTACAGTACAGGTTAACACTACAGTCATGTTTCTACAGTACAGGTTAACACTACAGTCATGTTTCTACAGTACAGGTTAACACTACAGTCATGTTTCTACAGTACAGGTTAACACTACAGTCATGTTTCTACAGTACAGGTTAACACTACAGTCATGTTTCTACAGTACAGGTTAACACTACAGTCATGTTTCTACAGTACAGGTTAAAACTACAGTCATGTTTCTACAGTACAGGTTAACACTACAGTCATGTTTCTACAGTACAGGTTAACACTACAGTCATGTTTCTACAGTACAGGTTAACACTACAGTCATGTTTCTAAAGTACAGGTTAACACTACAGTCATGTTTCTACAGTACCGGTTAACACTACAGTCATGTTTCTACAGTACAGGTTAACACTACAGTCATGTTTCTACAGTACAGGTTAACACTACAGTCATGTTTCTACAGTACAGGTTAACACTACAGTCATGTTTCTACAGTACAGGTTAACACTACAGTCATGTTTCTACAGTACAGGTTAACACTACAGTCATGTTTCTACAGTACAGGTTAACACTATAGTCATGTTTCTATAGTACAAGTTAACACTACAGTAATGTTTCTACAGTACAGGTTAACACTACAGTCATGTTTCTACAGTACAGGTTAACACTACAGTCATGTTTCTACAGTACAGGTTAACACTACAGTCATGTTTCTACAGTACAGGTTAACACTACAGTCATGTTTCTATAGTACAAGTTAACACTACAGTCATGTTTCTACAGTACAGGTTAAAACTACAGTCTAGTTTCTACAGTACAGGTTAACACTACAGTCATGTTTCTACAGTACAGGTTAACACTACAGTCATGTTTCTACAGTACAGGTTAAAACTACAGTCATGTTTCTACAGTACAGGTTAAAACTACAGTCATGTTTCTACAGTACAGGTTAAAACTACAGTCATGTTTCTACAGTACAGGTTAACACTACAGTCATGTTTCTACAGTACAGGTTAACACAACAGTCATGTTTCTACAGTACAGGTTAACACTACAGTCATGTTTCTACAGTACAGGTTAAGACTACAGTCATGTTTCTACAGTACAGGTTAACACTACAGTCATGTTTCTACAGTACAGGTTAACACTACAGTCATGTTTCTACAGTACAGGTTAACACTATAGTCATGGTTCTATAGTACAAGTTAACACTACAGTCATGTTTCTACAGTACAGGTTAACACTACAGTCATGTTTCTACAGTACAGGTTAACACTACAGTCATGTTTCTACAGTACAGGTTAACACTACAGTCATGTTTCTACAGTACAGGTTAACACTACAGTCATGTTTCTACAGTACAGGTTAACACTACAGTCATGTTTCTACAGTACAGGTTAACACTACAGTCATGTTTCTATAGTACAAGTTAACACTACAGTCATGTTTCTACAGTACAGGTTAAAACTACAGTCTAGTTTCTACAGTACAGGTTAACACTACAGTCATGTTTCTACAGTACAGGTTAACACTACAGTCATGTTTCTACAGTACAGGTTAAAACTACAGTCATGTTTCTACAGTACAGGTTAACACTAAAGTCATGTTTCTACAGTACAGGTTAACACTACAGTCATGTTTCTACAGTACAGGTTAACACTACAGTCATGTTTCTACAGTACAGGTTAACACTACAGTCATGTTTCTACAGTACAGGTTAAAACTACAGTCATGTTTCTACAGTACAGGTTAACACTACAGTCATGTTTCTACAGTACAGGTTAACACTACAGTCATGTTTCTACAGTACAGGTTAACACTACAGTCATGTTTCTAAAGTACAGGTTAACACTACAGTCATGTTTCTACAGTACCGGTTAATACTACAGTCATGTTTCTACAGTACAGGTTAACACTACAGTCATGTTTCTACAGTACAGGTTAACACTACAGTCATGTTTCTACAGTACAGGTTAACACTACAGTCATGTTTCTACAGTACAGGTTAACACTACAGTCATGTTTCTACAGTACAGGTTAACACTACAGTCATGTTTCTACAGTACAGGTTAACACTACAGTCATGTTTCTACAGTACAGGTTAACACTATAGTCATGTTTCTATAGTACAAGTTAACACTACAGTAATGTTTCTACAGTACAGGTTAACACTACAGTCATGTTTCTACAGTACAGGTTAACACTACAGTCATGTTTCTACAGTACAGGTTAACACTACAGTCATGTTTCTACAGTACAGGTTAACACTACAGTCATGTTTCTATAGTACAGGTTAACACTACAGTCATGTTTCTATAGTACAGGTTAAAACTACAGTCTAGTTTCTACAGTACAGGTTAACACTACAGTCATGTTTCTACAGTACAGGTTAACACTACAGTCATGTTTCTACAGTACAGGTTAAAACTACAGTCATGTTTCTACAGTACAGGTTAACACTACAGTCATGTTTCTACAGTACAGGTTAACACTACAGTCATGTTTCTACAGTACAGGTTAACACTACAGTCATGTTTCTACAGTACAGGTTAACACAACAGTCATGTTTCTACAGTACAGGTTAACACTACAGTCATGTTTCTACAGTACAGGTTAAGACTACAGTCATGTTTCTACAGTACAGGTTAACACTACAGTCATGTTTCTACAGTACAGGTTAACACTACAGTCATGTTTCTACAGTACAGGTTAACACTATAGTCATGGTTCTATAGTACAAGTTAACACTACAGTCATGTTTCTACAGTACAGGTTAACACTACAGTCATGTTTCTACAGTACAGGTTAACACTACAGTCATGTTTCTACAGTACAGGTTAACACTACAGTCATGTTTCTACAGTACAGGTTAACACTACAGTCATGTTTCTACAGTACAGGTTAACACTACAGTCATGTTTCTACAGTACAGGTTAACACTACAGTCATGTTTCTATAGTACAAGTTAACACTACAGTCATGTTTCTACAGTACAGGTTAAAACTACAGTCTAGTTTCTACAGTACAGGTTAACACTACAGTCATGTTTCTACAGTACAGGTTAACACTACAGTCATGTTTCTACAGTACAGGTTAAAACTACAGTCATGTTTCTACAGTACAGGTTAACACTACAGTCATGTTTCTACAGTACAGGTTAACACTACAGTCATGTTTCTACAGTACAGGTTAACACTACAGTCATGTTTCTAAAGTACAGGTTAACACTACAGTCATGTTTCTACAGTACCGGTTAATACTACAGTCATGTTTCTACAGTACAGGTTAACACTACAGTCATGTTTCTACAGTACAGGTTAACACTACAGTCATGTTTCTACAGTACAGGTTAACACTACAGTCATGTTTCTACAGTACAGGTTAACACTACAGTCATGTTTCTACAGTACAGGTTAACACTACAGTCATGTTTCTACAGTACAGGTTAACACTACAGTCATGTTTCTACAGTACAGGTTAACACTATAGTCATGTTTCTATAGTACAAGTTAACACTACAGTCATGTTTCTACAGTACAGGTTAACACTACAGTCATGTTTCTACAGTACAGGTTAACACTACAGTCATGTTTCTACAGTACAGGTTAACACTACAGTCATGTTTCTACAGTACAGGTTAACACTACAGTCATGTTTCTATAGTACAAGTTAACACTACAGTCATGTTTCTACAGTACAGGTTAAAACTACAGTCTAGTTTCTACAGTACAGGTTAACACTACAGTCATGTTTCTACAGTACAGGTTAACACTACAGTCATGTTTCTACAGTACAGGTTAAAACTACAGTCATGTTTCTACAGTACAGGTTAACACTACAGTCATGTTTCTACAGTACAGGTTAACACTACAGTCATGTTTCTACAGTACAGGTTAACACTACAGTCATGTTTCTACAGTACAGGTTAACACAACAGTCATGTTTCTACAGTACAGGTTAACACTACAGTCATGTTTCTACAGTACAGGTTAAGACTACAGTCATGTTTCTACAGTACAGGTTAAAACTACAGTCATGTTTCTACAGTACAGGTTAACACTACAGTCATGTTTCTACAGTACAGGTTAACACTACAGTCATGTTTCTACAGTACAGGTTAACACTACAGTCATGTTTCTACAGTACAGGTTAACACTACAGTCATGTTTCTACAGTACAGGTTAACACTACAGTCATGTTTCTACAGTACAGGTTAACACTACAGTCATGTTTCTACAGTACAGGTTAACACTACAGTCATGTTTCTACAGTACAGGTTAACACTACAGTCATGTTTCTAAAGTACAGGTTAACACTACAGTCATGTTTCTACAGTACCGGTTAACACTACAGTCATGTTTCTACAGTACAGGTTAACACTACAGTCATGTTTCTACAGTACAGGTTAACACTACAGTCATGTTTCTACAGTACCGGTTAACACTACAGTCATGTTTCTACAGTACAGGTTAACACTACAGTCATGTTTCTACAGTACAGGTTAACACTACAGTCATGTTTCTACAGTACAGGTTAACACTACAGTCATGTTTCTACAGTACAGGTTAACACTACAGTCATGTTTCTACAGTACAGGTTAACACTACAGTCATGTTTTTACAGTACAGTCATGTTTCTACAGTACAGGTTAACACTACAGTCATGTTTCTACAGTACAGGTTAACAGTACAGTCATGTTTCTACAGTACAGGTTAACACTACAGTCATGTTTCTACAGTACAAGTTAACACTACAGTCATGTTTCTACAGTACAAGTTAACACTACAGTCATGTTTCTACAGTACAGGTTAACACTACAGTCATGTTTCTACAGTACAGGTTAACACTACAGTCATGTTTCTATAGTACAAGTTAACACTACAGTCATGTTTCGACAGTACAGTCATGTTTCTACAGTACAGGTTAACACTACAGTCATGTTTCTATAGTACAGGTTAACACTACAGTCATGTTTCTACAGTACAGGTCAACACTACAGTCATGTTTCTACAGTACAGGTTAACACTACAGTCATGTTTCTACAGTACAGGTTAACACTACAGTCATGTTTCTACAGTACAGGTTAACACTACAGTCATGTTTCTACAGTACAGGTTAACACTACAGTCATGTTTCTACAGTACAAGTTAACACTACAGTCATGTTTCTACAGTACAGGTTAACACTACAGTCATGTTTCTTCAGTACAGGTTAACACTACAGTCATGTTTCTACAGTACAGGTTAAAACTACAGTCATGTTTCTACAGTACAGGTTAACACTACAGTCATGTTTCTACAGTACAGGTTAACACTACAGTCATGTCTCTACAGTACAGGTTAACACTACAGTCATGTTTCTACAGTACAGGTTAACACTACAGTCATGTTTCTACAGTACAGGTTAACACTACAGTCATGTTTCTACAGTACAGGTTAACACTACAGTCATGTTTCTACAGTACAGGTTAACACTACAGTCATGTTTCTACAGTACAGGTTAACACTAGTCATGTTTCTACAGTACAGGTTAACTCTACAGTCATGTTTCTACAGTACAGTTTAAAACTACAGTCATGTTTCTACAGTACAGGTTAACACTACAGTCATGTTTCTACAGTACAGGTTAACACTACAGTCATGTTTCTAAAGTACAAGTTAACACTACAGTCATGTTTCTACAGTACCGGTTAACACTACAGTCATGTTTCTACAGTACAGGTTAAAACTACAGTCATGTTTCTACAGTACAGGTTAACACTACAGTCATGTTTCTACAGTACAGGTTAACACTACAGTCATGTTTCTACAGTACAGGTTAACACTACAGTCATGTTTCTACAGTACAGGTTAACACTACAGTCATGTTTCTACAGTACAGGTTAACACTACAGTCATGTTTCTACAGTACAGGTTAAAACTACAGTCATGTTTCTACAGTACAGGTTAACACTACAGTCATGTTTCTACAGTACAGGTTAACACTACAGTCATGTTTCTACAGTACAGGTTAACACTACAGTCATGTTTTTACAGTACAGTCATGTTTCTACAGTACAGGTTAACACTACAGTCATGTTTCTACAGTACAGGTTAACAGTACAGTCATGTTTCTACAGTACAGGTTAACACTACAGTCATGTTTCTACAGTACAGGTTAACACTACAGTCATGTTTCTACAGTACAAGTTAACACTACAGTCATGTTTCTACAGTACAAGTTAACACTACAGTCATGTTTCTACAGTACAGGTTAACACTACAGTCATGTTTCTACAGTACAGTCATGTTTCTACAGTACAGGTTAACACTACAGTCATGTTTCTATAGTACAGGTCAACACTACAGTCATGTTTCTACAGTACAGGTTAACACTACAGTCATGTTTCTACAGTACAGGTTAACACTACAGTCATGTTTCTACAGTACAGGTTAACACTACAGTCATGTTTCTACAGTACAGGTTAACACTACAGTCATGTTTCTACAGTACAGGTTAACACTACAGTCATGTTTCTACAGTACAGGTTAACACTACAGTCATGTTTCTACAGTACAGGTTAACACTACAGTCATGTTTCTTCAGTACAGGTTAACACTACAGTCATGTTTCTACAGTACAGGTTAAAACTACAGTCATGTTTCTACAGTACAGGTTAACACTACAGTCATGTTTCTACAGTACAGGTTAACACTACAGTCATGTCTCTACAGTACAGGTTAACACTACAGTCATGTTTCTACAGTACAGGTTAACACTACAGTCATGTTTCTACAGTACAGGTTAACACTACAGTCATGTTTCTACAGTACAGGTTAACACTACAGTCATGTTTCTACAGTACAGGTTAACACTACAGTCATGTTTCTACAGTACAGGTTAACACTAGTCATGTTTCTACAGTACAGGTTAACTCTACAGTCATGTTTCTACAGTACAGTTTAAAACTACAGTCATGTTTCTACAGTACAGGTTAACACTACAGTCATGTTTCTACAGTACAGGTTAACACTACAGTCATGTTTCTAAAGTACAAGTTAACACTACAGTCATGTTTCTACAGTACCGGTTAACACTACAGTCATGTTTCTACAGTACAGGTTAACACTACAGTCATGTTTCTACAGTACAGGTTAACACTACAGTCATGTTTCTACAGTACAGGTTAACACTACAGTCATGTTTCTACAGTACAGGTTAACACTACAGTCATGTTTCTACAGTACAGGTTAACACTACAGTCATGTTTCTTCAGTACAGGTTAACACTACAGTCATGTTTCTACAGTACAGGTTAACACTACAGTCATGTTTCTACAGTACAGGTTAAAACTACAGTCATGTTTCTACAGTACAGGTTAACACTACAGTCAGGTTTCTACAGTACAGGTTAACACTACAGTCATGTTTCTACAGTACAGGTTAACACTACAGTCATGTTTCTACAGTACAGGTTAAAACTACAGTCATGTTTCTACAGTACCAGTTAACACTACAGTCATGTTTCTACAGTACAGGTTAACACTACAGTCATGTTTCTACAGTACAGGTTAACACTACAGTCATGTTTCTACAGTACAGTCATGTTTCTACAGTACAGGTTAACACTACAGTCATGTTTCTACAGTACAGGTTAACAGTACAGTCATGTTTCTACAGTACAGGTTAACACTACAGTCATGTTTCTACAGTACAGGTTAACACTACAGTCATGTTTCTACAGTACAAGTTAACACTACAGTCATGTTTCTACAGTACAAGTTAACACTACAGTCATGTTTCTACAGTACAGGTTAACACTACAGTCATGTTTCTACAGTACAGGTTAACACTACAGTCATGTTTCTATAGTACAAGTTAACACTACAGTCATGTTTCTACAGTACAGTCATGTTTCTACAGTACAGGTTAACACTACAGTCATGTTTCTATAGTACAGGTTAACACTACAGTCATGTTTCTACAGTACAGGTCAACACTACAGTCATGTTTCTACAGTACAGGTTAACACTACAGTCATGTTTCTACAGTACAGGTTAACACTACAGTCATGTTTCTACAGTACAGGTTAACACTACAGTCATGTTTCTACAGTACCGGTTAACACTACAGTCATGTTTCTACAGTACAGGTTAACACTACAGTCATGTTTCTATAGTACAAGTTAACACTACAGTCATGTTTCTACAGTACAGGTTAACACTACAGTCATGTTTCTACAGTACAGGTTAACACTACAGTCATGTTTCTACAGTACAGGTTAACACTACAGTCATGTTTCTACAGTACAGGTTAACACTACAGTCATGTTTCTACAGTACAGGTTAACACTACAGTCATGTTTCTACAGTACAGGTTAACACTACAGTCATGTTTCTACAGTACAAGTTAACACTACAGTCATGTTTCTACAGTACAGGTTAACACTACAGTCATGTTTCTTCAGTACAGGTTAACACTACAGTCATGTTTCTACAGTACAGGTTAAAACTACAGTCATGTTTCTACAGTACAGGTTAACACTACAGTCATGTTTCTACAGTACAGGTTAACACTACAGTCATGTCTCTACAGTACAGGTTAACACTACAGTCATGTTTCTACAGTACAGGTTAACACTACAGTCATGTTTCTACAGTACAGGTTAACACTACAGTCATGTTTCTACAGTACAGGTTAACACTACAGTCATGTTTCTACAGTACAGGTTAACACTACAGTCATGTTTCTACAGTACAGGTTAACACTAGTCATGTTTCTACAGTACAGGTTAACTCTACAGTCATGTTTCTACAGTACAGTTTAAAACTACAGTCATGTTTCTACAGTACAGGTTAACACTACAGTCATGTTTCTACAGTACAGGTTAACACTACAGTCATGTTTCTAAAGTACAAGTTAACACTACAGTCATGTTTCTACAGTACCGGTTAACACTACAGTCATGTTTCTACAGTACAGGTTAAAACTACAGTCATGTTTCTACAGTACAGGTTAACACTACAGTCATGTTTCTACAGTACAGGTTAACACTACAGTCATGTTTCTACAGTACAGGTTAACACTACAGTCATGTTTCTACAGTACAGGTTAACACTACAGTCATGTTTCTACAGTACAGGTTAACACTACAGTCATGTTTCTACAGTACAGGTTAAAACTACAGTCATGTTTCTACAGTACAGGTTAACACTACAGTCATGTTTCTACAGTACAGGTTAACACTACAGTCATGTTTCTACAGTACAGGTTAACACTACAGTCATGTTTTTACAGTACAGTCATGTTTCTACAGTACAGGTTAACACTACAGTCATGTTTCTACAGTACAGGTTAACAGTACAGTCATGTTTCTACAGTACAGGTTAACACTACAGTCATGTTTCTACAGTACAGGTTAACACTACAGTCATGTTTCTACAGTACAAGTTAACACTACAGTCATGTTTCTACAGTACAAGTTAACACTACAGTCATGTTTCTACAGTACAGGTTAACACTACAGTCATGTTTCTACAGTACAGTCATGTTTCTACAGTACAGGTTAACACTACAGTCATGTTTCTATAGTACAGGTCAACACTACAGTCATGTTTCTACAGTACAGGTTAACACTACAGTCATGTTTCTACAGTACAGGTTAACACTACAGTCATGTTTCTACAGTACAGGTTAACACTACAGTCATGTTTCTACAGTACAGGTTAACACTACAGTCATGTTTCTACAGTACAGGTTAACACTACAGTCATGTTTCTACAGTACAGGTTAACACTACAGTCATGTTTCTACAGTACAGGTTAACACTACAGTCATGTTTCTTCAGTACAGGTTAACACTACAGTCATGTTTCTACAGTACAGGTTAAAACTACAGTCATGTTTCTACAGTACAGGTTAACACTACAGTCATGTTTCTACAGTACAGGTTAACACTACAGTCATGTCTCTACAGTACAGGTTAACACTACAGTCATGTTTCTACAGTACAGGTTAACACTACAGTCATGTTTCTACAGTACAGGTTAACACTACAGTCATGTTTCTACAGTACAGGTTAACACTACAGTCATGTTTCTACAGTACAGGTTAACACTACAGTCATGTTTCTACAGTACAGGTTAACACTAGTCATGTTTCTACAGTACAGGTTAACTCTACAGTCATGTTTCTACAGTACAGTTTAAAACTACAGTCATGTTTCTACAGTACAGGTTAACACTACAGTCATGTTTCTACAGTACAGGTTAACACTACAGTCATGTTTCTAAAGTACAAGTTAACACTACAGTCATGTTTCTACAGTACCGGTTAACACTACAGTCATGTTTCTACAGTACAGGTTAACACTACAGTCATGTTTCTACAGTACAGGTTAACACTACAGTCATGTTTCTACAGTACAGGTTAACACTACAGTCATGTTTCTACAGTACAGGTTAACACTACAGTCATGTTTCTACAGTACAGGTTAACACTACAGTCATGTTTCTTCAGTACAGGTTAACACTACAGTCATGTTTCTACAGTACAGGTTAACACTACAGTCATGTTTCTACAGTACAGGTTAAAACTACAGTCATGTTTCTACAGTACAGGTTAACACTACAGTCAGGTTTCTACAGTACAGGTTAACACTACAGTCATGTTTCTACAGTACAGGTTAACACTACAGTCATGTTTCTACAGTACAGGTTAAAACTACAGTCATGTTTCTACAGTACCAGTTAACACTACAGTCATGTTTCTACAGTACAGGTTAACACTACAGTCATGTTTCTACAGTACAGGTTAACACTACAGTCATGTTTCTACAGTACAGTCATGTTTCTACAGTACAGGTTAACACTACAGTCATGTTTCTACAGTACAGGTTAACAGTACAGTCATGTTTCTACAGTACAGGTTAACACTACAGTCATGTTTCTACAGTACAGGTTAACACTACAGTCATGTTTCTACAGTACAAGTTAACACTACAGTCATGTTTCTACAGTACAAGTTAACACTACAGTCATGTTTCTACAGTACAGGTTAACACTACAGTCATGTTTCTACAGTACAGGTTAACACTACAGTCATGTTTCTATAGTACAAGTTAACACTACAGTCATGTTTCTACAGTACAGTCATGTTTCTACAGTACAGGTTAACACTACAGTCATGTTTCTATAGTACAGGTTAACACTACAGTCATGTTTCTACAGTACAGGTCAACACTACAGTCATGTTTCTACAGTACAGGTTAACACTACAGTCATGTTTCTACAGTACAGGTTAACACTACAGTCATGTTTCTACAGTACAGGTTAACACTACAGTCATGTTTCTACAGTACCGGTTAACACTACAGTCATGTTTCTACAGTACAGGTTAACACTACAGTCATGTTTCTATAGTACAAGTTAACACTACAGTCATGTTTCTACAGTACAGGTTAACACTACAGTCATGTTTCTACAGTACAGGTTAACACTACAGTCATGTTTCTACAGTACAGGTTAACACTACAGTCATGTTTCTACAGTACAGGTTAACACTACAGTCATGTTTCTACAGTACAGGTTAACACTACAGTCATGTTTCTAAAGTACAGGTTAACACTACAGTCATGTTTCTACAGTACCGGTTAACACTACAGTCATGTTTCTACAGTACAGGTTAACACTACAGTCATGTTTCTACAGTACAGGTTAACACTACAGTCATGTTTCTACAGTACAGGTTAACACTACAGTCATGTTTCTACAGTACAGGTTAAAACTACAGTCATGTTTCTACAGTACAGGTTAACACTACAGTCATGTTTCTACAGTACAGGTTAACACTACAGTCATGTTTTTACAGTACAGTCATGTTTCTACAGTACAGGTTAACACTACAGTCATGTTTCTACAGTACAGGTTAACAGTACAGTCATGTTTCTACAGTACAGGTTAACACTACAGTCATGTTTCTACAGTACCGGTTAACACTACAGTCATGTTTCTACAGTACAGGTTAACACTACAGTCATGTTTCTACAGTACAAGTTAACACTACAGTCATGTTTCTACAGTACAAGTTAACACTACAGTCATGTTTCTACAGTACAGGTTAACACTACAGTCATGTTTCTACAGTACAGGTTAACACTACAGTCATGTTTCTATAGTACAAGTTAACACTACAGTCATGTTTCTACAGTACAGTCATGTTTCTACAGTACAGGTTAACACTACAGTCATGTTTCTATAGTACAGGTTAACACTACAGTCATGTTTCTACAGTACAGGTCAACACTACAGTCATGTTTCTACAGTACAGGTTAACACTACAGTCATGTTTCTACAGTACAGGTTAACACTACAGTCATGTTTCTACAGTACAGGTTAACACTACAGTCATGTTTCTACAGTACAGGTTAACACTACAGTCATGTTTCTACAGTACAAGTTAACACTACAGTCATGTTTCTACAGTACAGGTTAACACTACAGTCATGTTTCTTCAGTACAGGTTAACACTACAGTCATGTTTCTACAGTACAGGTTAAAACTACAGTCATGTTTCTACAGTACAGGTTAACACTACAGTCATGTTTCTACAGTACAGGTTAACACTACAGTCATGTCTCTACAGTACAGGTTAACACTACAGTCATGTTTCTACAGTACAGGTTAACACTACAGTCATGTTTCTACAGTACAGGTTAACACTACAGTCATGTTTCTACAGTACAGGTTAACACTACAGTCATGTTTCTACAGTACAGGTTAACACTACAGTCATGTTTCTACAGTACAGGTTAACACTAGTCATGTTTCTACAGTACAGGTTAACTCTACAGTCATGTTTCTACAGTACAGTTTAAAACTACAGTCATGTTTCTACAGTACAGGTTAACACTACAGTCATGTTTCTACAGTACAGGTTAACACTACAGTCATGTTTCTAAAGTACAAGTTAACACTACAGTCATGTTTCTACAGTACCGGTTAACACTACAGTCATGTTTCTACAGTACAGGTTAAAACTACAGTCATGTTTCTACAGTACAGGTTAACACTACAGTCATGTTTCTACAGTACAGGTTAACACTACAGTCATGTTTCTACAGTACAGGTTAACACTACAGTCATGTTTCTACAGTACAGGTTAACACTACAGTCATGTTTCTACAGTACAGGTTAACACTACAGTCATGTTTCTACAGTACAGGTTAAAACTACAGTCATGTTTCTACAGTACAGGTTAACACTACAGTCATGTTTCTACAGTACAGGTTAACACTACAGTCATGTTTCTACAGTACAGGTTAACACTACAGTCATGTTTTTACAGTACAGTCATGTTTCTACAGTACAGGTTAACACTACAGTCATGTTTCTACAGTACAGGTTAACAGTACAGTCATGTTTCTACAGTACAGGTTAACACTACAGTCATGTTTCTACAGTACAGGTTAACACTACAGTCATGTTTCTACAGTACAAGTTAACACTACAGTCATGTTTCTACAGTACAAGTTAACACTACAGTCATGTTTCTACAGTACAGGTTAACACTACAGTCATGTTTCTACAGTACAGTCATGTTTCTACAGTACAGGTTAACACTACAGTCATGTTTCTATAGTACAGGTCAACACTACAGTCATGTTTCTACAGTACAGGTTAACACTACAGTCATGTTTCTACAGTACAGGTTAACACTACAGTCATGTTTCTACAGTACAGGTTAACACTACAGTCATGTTTCTACAGTACAGGTTAACACTACAGTCATGTTTCTACAGTACAGGTTAACACTACAGTCATGTTTCTACAGTACAGGTTAACACTACAGTCATGTTTCTACAGTACAGGTTAACACTACAGTCATGTTTCTTCAGTACAGGTTAACACTACAGTCATGTTTCTACAGTACAGGTTAAAACTACAGTCATGTTTCTACAGTACAGGTTAACACTACAGTCATGTTTCTACAGTACAGGTTAACACTACAGTCATGTCTCTACAGTACAGGTTAACACTACAGTCATGTTTCTACAGTACAGGTTAACACTACAGTCATGTTTCTACAGTACAGGTTAACACTACAGTCATGTTTCTACAGTACAGGTTAACACTACAGTCATGTTTCTACAGTACAGGTTAACACTACAGTCATGTTTCTACAGTACAGGTTAACACTAGTCATGTTTCTACAGTACAGGTTAACTCTACAGTCATGTTTCTACAGTACAGTTTAAAACTACAGTCATGTTTCTACAGTACAGGTTAACACTACAGTCATGTTTCTACAGTACAGGTTAACACTACAGTCATGTTTCTAAAGTACAAGTTAACACTACAGTCATGTTTCTACAGTACCGGTTAACACTACAGTCATGTTTCTACAGTACAGGTTAACACTACAGTCATGTTTCTACAGTACAGGTTAACACTACAGTCATGTTTCTACAGTACAGGTTAACACTACAGTCATGTTTCTACAGTACAGGTTAACACTACAGTCATGTTTCTACAGTACAGGTTAACACTACAGTCATGTTTCTACAGTACAGGTTAACACTACAGTCATGTTTCTACAGTACAGGTTAACACTACAGTCATGTTTCTACAGTACAGGTTAAAACTACAGTCATGTTTCTACAGTACAGGTTAACACTACAGTCATGTTTCTACAGTACAGGTTAACACTACAGTCATGTTTCTACAGTACAGGTTAACACTACAGTCATGTTTCTACAGTACAGGTTAAAACTACAGTCATGTTTCTACAGTACCAGTTAACACTACAGTCATGTTTCTACAGTACAGGTTAACACTACAGTCATGTTTCTACAGTACAGGTTAACACTACAGTCATGTTTCTACAGTACAGTCATGTTTCTACAGTACAGGTTAACACTACAGTCATGTTTCTACAGTACAGGTTAACAGTACAGTCATGTTTCTACAGTACAGGTTAACACTACAGTCATGTTTCTACAGTACAGGTTAACACTACAGTCATGTTTCTACAGTACAAGTTAACACTACAGTCATGTTTCTACAGTACAAGTTAACACTACAGTCATGTTTCTACAGTACAGGTTAACACTACAGTCATGTTTCTACAGTACAGGTTAACACTACAGTCATGTTTCTATAGTACAAGTTAACACTACAGTCATGTTTCTACAGTACAGTCATGTTTCTACAGTACAGGTTAACACTACAGTCATGTTTCTATAGTACAGGTTAACACTACAGTCATGTTTCTACAGTACAGGTCAACACTACAGTCATGTTTCTACAGTACAGGTTAACACTACAGTCATGTTTCTACAGTACAGGTTAACACTACAGTCATGTTTCTACAGTACAGGTTAACACTACAGTCATGTTTCTACAGTACCGGTTAACACTACAGTCATGTTTCTACAGTACAGGTTAACACTACAGTCATGTTTCTACAGTACAGGTTAACACTACAGTCATGTTTCTACAGTACAGGTTAACACTACAGTCATGTTTCTACAGTACAGGTTAACACTACAGTCATGTTTCTACAGTACAGGTTAAAACTACAGTCATGTTTCTACAGTACAGGTTAACACTACAGTCATGTTTCTACAGTACAGGTTAACACTACAGTCATGTTTTTACAGTACAGTCATGTTTCTACAGTACAGGTTAACACTACAGTCATGTTTCTACAGTACAGGTTAACAGTACAGTCATGTTTCTACAATACAGGTTAACACTACAGTCATGTTTCTACAGTACAGGTTAACACTACAGTCATGTTTCTACAGTACAAGTTAACACTACAGTCATGTTTCTACAGTACAAGTTAACACTACAGTCATGTTTCTACAGTACAGGTTAACACTACAGTCATGTTTCTACAGTACAGGTTAACACTACAGTCATGTTTCTATAGTACAAGTTAACACTACAGTCATGTTTCTACAGTACAGTCATGTTTCTACAGTACAGGTTAACACTACAGTCATGTTTCTATAGTACAGGTTAACACTACAGTCATGTTTCTACAGTACAGGTCAACACTACAGTCATGTTTCTACAGTACAGGTTAACACTACAGTCATGTTTCTACAGTACAGGTTAACACTACAGTCATGTTTCTACAGTACAGGTTAACACTACAGTCATGTTTCTACAGTACAGGTTAACACTACAGTCATGTTTCTACAGTACAAGTTAACACTACAGTCATGTTTCTACAGTACAGGTTAACACTACAGTCATGTTTCTTCAGTACAGGTTAACACTACAGTCATGTTTCTACAGTACAGGTTAAAACTACAGTCATGTTTCTACAGTACAGGTTAACACTACAGTCATGTTTCTACAGTACAGGTTAACACTACAGTCATGTCTCTACAGTACAGGTTAACACTACAGTCATGTTTCTACAGTACAGGTTAACACTACAGTCATGTTTCTACAGTACAGGTTAACACTACAGTCATGTTTCTACAGTACAGGTTAACACTACAGTCATGTTTCTACAGTACAGGTTAACACTACAGTCATGTTTCTACAGTACAGGTTAACACTAGTCATGTTTCTACAGTACAGGTTAACTCTACAGTCATGTTTCTACAGTACAGTTTAAAACTACAGTCATGTTTCTACAGTACAGGTTAACACTACAGTCATGTTTCTACAGTACAGGTTAACACTACAGTCATGTTTCTAAAGTACAAGTTAACACTACAGTCATGTTTCTACAGTACCGATTAACACTACAGTCATGTTTCTACAGTACAGGTTAACACTACAGTCATGTTTCTACAGTACAGGTTAACACTACAGTCATGTTTCTACAGTACAGGTTAACACTACAGTCATGTTTCTACAGTACAGGTTAACACTACAGTCATGTTTCTACAGTACAGGTTAACACTACAGTCATGTTTCTACAGTACAGGTTAACACTACAGTCATGTTTCTACAGTACAGGTTAACACTACAGTCATGTTTCTACAGTACAGGTTAAAACTACAGTCATGTTTCTACAGTACAGGTTAACACTACAGTCATGTTTCTACAGTACAGGTTAACACTACAGTCATGTTTCTACAGTACAGGTTAACACTACAGTCATGTTTCTACAGTACAGGTTAAAACTACAGTCATGTTTCTACAGTACCAGTTAACACTACAGTCATGTTTCTACAGTACAGGTTAACACTACAGTCATGTTTCTACAGTACAGGTTAACACTACAGTCATGTTTCTACAGTACAGTCATGTTTCTACAGTACAGGTTAACACTACAGTCATGTTTCTACAGTACAGGTTAACAGTACAGTCATGTTTCTACAGTACAGGTTAACACTACAGTCATGTTTCTACAGTACAGGTTAACACTACAGTCATGTTTCTACAGTACAAGTTAACACTACAGTCATGTTTCTACAGTACAAGTTAACACTACAGTCATGTTTCTACAGTACAGGTTAACACTACAGTCATGTTTCTACAGTACAGGTTAACACTACAGTCATGTTTCTATAGTACAAGTTAACACTACAGTCATGTTTCTACAGTACAGTCATGTTTCTACAGTACAGGTTAACACTACAGTCATGTTTCTATAGTACAGGTTAACACTACAGTCATGTTTCTACAGTACAGGTCAACACTACAGTCATGTTTCTACAGTACAGGTTAACACTACAGTCATGTTTCTACAGTACAGGTTAACACTACAGTCATGTTTCTACAGTACAGGTTAACACTACAGTCATGTTTCTACAGTACCGGTTAACACTACAGTCATGTTTCTACAGTACAGGTTAACACTACAGTCATGTTTCTATAGTACAAGTTAACACTACAGTCATGTTTCTACAGTACAGTCATGTTTCTACAGTACAGGTTAACACTACAGTCATGTTTCTACAGTACAGGTTAACACTACAGTCATGTTTCTACAGTACAGGTTAACACTACAGTCATGTTTCTATAGTACAAGTTAACACTACAGTCATGTTTCTACAGTACAGTCATGTTTCTACAGTACAGGTTAACACTACAGTCATGTTTCTATAGTACAGGTTAACACTACAGTCATGTTTCTACAGTACAGGTCAACACTACAGTCATGTTTCTACAGTACAGGTTAAAACTACAGTCATGTTTCTACAGTACAGGTTAACACTACAGTCATGTTTCTACAGTACAGGTTAACACTACAGTCATGTTTCTACAGTACAGGTTAACACTACAGTCATGTTTCTACAGTACAAGTTAACACTACAGTCATGTTTCTACAGTACAGGTTAAAACTACAGTCATGTTTCTACAGTACAGGTTAACACTACAGTCATGTTTCTACAGTACAGGTTAACACTACAGTCATGTTTCTACAGTACAGGTTAACACTACAGTCATGTTTCTACAGTACAGGTAAAAACTACAGTCATGTTTCTACAGTACCGGTTAACACTACAGTCATGTTTCTACAGTACAGGTTAACACTACAGTCATGTTTCTACAGTACAGGTTAACACTACAGTCATGTTTCTACAGTACAGGTTAACACTACAGTCATGTTTCTACAGTACAGGTTAAAACTACAGTCATGTTTCTACAGTACCAGTTAACACTACAGTCATGTTTCTACAGTACAGGTTAACACTACAGTCATGTTTCTACAGTACAGGTTAACACTACAGTCATGTTTCTACAGTACAGTCATGTTTCTACAGTACAGGTTAACACTACAGTCATGTTTCTACAGTACAGGTTAACAGTACAGTCATGTTTCTACAGTACAGGTTAACACTACAGTCATGTTTCTACAGTACAGGTTAACACTACAGTCATGTTTCTACAGTACAAGTTAACACTACAGTCATGTTTCTACAGTACAAGTTAACACTACAGTCATGTTTCTACAGTACAGGTTAACACTACAGTCATGTTTCTACAGTACAGGTTAACACTACAGTCATGTTTCTATAGTACAAGTTAACACTACAGTCATGTTTCTACAGTACAGTCATGTTTCTACAGTACAGGTTAACACTACAGTCATGTTTCTATAGTACAGGTTAACACTACAGTCATGTTTCTACAGTACAGGTCAACACTACAGTCATGTTTCTACAGTACAGGTTAACACTACAGTCATGTTTCTACAGTACAGGTTAACACTACAGTCATGTTTCTACAGTACAGGTTAACACTACAGTCATGTTTCTACAGTACCGGTTAACACTACAGTCATGTTTCTACAGTACAGGTTAACACTACAGTCATGTTTCTATAGTACAAGTTAACACTACAGTCATGTTTCTACAGTACAGTCATGTTTCTACAGTACAGGTTAACACTACAGTCATGTTTCTACAGTACAGGTTAACACTACAGTCATGTTTCTACAGTACAGGTTAACACTACAGTCATGTTTCTATAGTACAAGTTAACACTACAGTCATGTTTCTACAGTACAGTCATGTTTCTACAGTACAGGTTAACACTACAGTCATGTTTCTATAGTACAGGTTAACACTACAGTCATGTTTCTACAGTACAGGTCAACACTACAGTCATGTTTCTACAGTACAGGTTAAAACTACAGTCATGTTTCTACAGTACAGGTTAACACTACAGTCATGTTTCTACAGTACAGGTTAACACTACAGTCATGTTTCTACAGTACAGGTTAACACTACAGTCATGTTTCTACAGTACAAGTTAACACTACAGTCATGTTTCTACAGTACAGGTTAAAACTACAGTCATGTTTCTACAGTACAGGTTAACACTACAGTCATGTTTCTACAGTACAGGTTAACACTACAGTCATGTTTCTACAGTACAGGTTAACACTACAGTCATGTTTCTACAGTACAGGTAAAAACTACAGTCATGTTTCTACAGTACCGGTTAACACTACAGTCATGTTTCTACAGTACAGGTTAACACTACAGTCATGTTTCTACAGTACAGGTTCACACTACAGTCATGTTTCTACAGTACAGGTTAACACTACAGTCATGTTTCTACAGTACAAGTTAACACTACAGTCATGTTTCTACAGTACAGGTTAACACTACAGTGATGTTGCTACAGTACAGGTTAACACTACAGTCATGTTTCTACAGTACAGGTTAACACTACAGTCATGTTTCTACAGTACAGGTTAACACTATAGTCATGTTTCTACAGTACAGGTTAACACTACAGTCATGTTTCTACAGTACTGGTTAACACTACAGTCATGTTTCTACAGTACAGGTTAACACTACAGTCATGTTTCTACAGTACAGGTTAACACTACAGTCATGTTTCTACAGTACAGGTTAACACTACAGTCATGTTTCTACAGTACAGTCATGTTTCTACAGTACAGGTTAACAGTACAGTCATGTTTCTACAGTACAGGTTAACACTACAGTCATGTTTCTACAGTACAGGTTAACACTACAGTCATGTTTCTACAGTACAAGTTAACACTACAGTCATGTTTCTACAGTACAAGTTAACACTACAGTCATGTTTCTACAGTACAGGTTAACACTACAGTCATGTTTCTACAGTACAGGTTAACACTACAGTCATGTTTCTATAGTACAAGTTAACACTACAGTCATGTTTCTACAGTACAGTCATGTTTCTATAGTACAAGTTAACACTACAGTCATGTTTCTACAGTACAGTCATGTTTCTACAGTACAGGTTAACACTACAGTCATGTTTCTATAGTACAGGTTAACACTACAGTCATGTTTCTACAGTACAGGTCAACACTACAGTCATGTTTCTACAGTACAGGTTAACACTACAGTCATGTTTCTACAGTACAGGTTAACACTACAGTCATGTTTCTACAGTACAGGTTAACACTACAGTCATGTTTCTACAGTACAGGTTAACACTACAGTCATGTTTCTACAGTACAGGTTAACACTACAGTCATGTTTCTACAGTACAGGTTAACACTACAGTCATGTTTCTACAGTACAAGTTAACACTACAGTCATGTTTCTACAGTACAGGTTAACACTACAGTCATGTTTCTACAGTACAGGTTAACACTACAGTCATGTTTCTACAGTACAGGTTAACACTACAGTCATGTTTCTACAGTACAGGTTAACACTACAGTCATGTTTCTACAGTACAGGATAACACTACAGTCATGTTTCTACAGTACAGGTTAACACTACAGTCATGTTTCTACAGTACAGGTTAACACTACAGTCATGTTTCTACAGTACAGGTTAACACTACAGTCATGTTTCTACAGTACAGGTTAACACTACAGTACAGGTTAACACTACAGTCATGTTTCTACAGTACAGGTTAACACTACAGTCATGCATTTCTACAGGTAGAATTTAACACTACAGTACATAACTGCAGGTTTCAATACCTCTCTGCCACCTTACTGGCAGTGGTGGATTGGCTGAGGCAGTTGGTGTTGGCTAGTTGGTTAGCGGGACGTTTAAAGGAACACACTAGCTGGTCACGGCAGCCATAGTTGGCACTGTGGATCTGGATCGTACATCTGAGGGAGGAGGAGAGGTAAGACTGGATGTCTGGTGTGTGCTAGTGATGGTAATATAAACCATATATGATACTGCTCTACTATATAATATACAGTGGGGAGAACAAGTATTTGATACACTGCCGATTTTGCAGGTTTTCCTACTTACAAAGCATGTAGAGGTCTGTAATTTTTATCATAGGTACACTTCAACTGTGGGAGACGGAATCTAAAACAAAAATCCAGAAAATCACATTGTATGATTTTTAAGTAATTAATTTGCATTTTATTGCATGACATAAGTATTTGATACATCAGAAAAGCAGAACTTAATATTTGGTACAGAAACCTTTGTTTGCAATTACAGAGATCATACGTTTCCTGTAGTTCTTGACCAGGTTTGCACACACTGCAGCAGGGATTTTGGCCCACTCCTCCATACAGACCTTCTCCAGATCCTTCAGGTTTCGGGGCTGTCGCTGGGCAATACGGACTTTCAGCTCCCTCCAAAGATTTTCTATTGGGTTCAGGTCTGGAGACTGGCTAGGCCACTCCAGGACCTTGAGATGCTTCTTACGGAGCCACTCCTTAGTTGCCCTGGCTGTGTGTTTCGGGTCGTTGTCATGCTGGAAGACCCAGCCACGACCCATCTTCAATGCTCTTACTGAGGGAAGGAGGTTGTTGGCCAAGATCTCGCGATACATGGCCCCATACATCCTCCCCTCAATACGGTGCAGTCGTCCTGTCCCCTTTGCAGAAAAGCATCCCCAAAGAATGATGTTTCCACCTCCATGCTTCACGGTTGGGATGGTGTTCTTGGGGTTGTACTCATCCTTCTTCTTCCTCCAAACACGGCGAGTGGAGTTTAGACCAAAAAGCTCAATTTTTGTCTCATCAGACCACATGACCTTCTCCCACTCCTCCTCTGGATCATCCAGAGGGTCATTGGCAAACTTCAGACGGGCCTGGACATGCGCTGGCTTGAGCAAGGGGACCTTGCGTGCACTGCAGGATTTTAATCCATGACGGCGTAGTGTGTTACTAATGGTTTTCTTTGAGACTGTGATCCCAGCTCTCTTCAGGTCATTGACCAGGTCCTGCCGTGTAGTTCTGGGCTGATCCCTCACCTTCCTCATGATCATTGATGCCCCACGAGGTGAGATCTTGCATGGAGCCCCAGACCGAGGGTGATTGACCGTCATCTTGAACTTCTTCCATTTTCTAATAATTGCGCCAACAGTTGTTGCCTTCTCACCAAGCTGCTTGCCTATTGTCCTGTAGCCCATCCCAGCCTTGTGCAGGTCTACAATTTGATCCCTGATGTCCTTACACAGCTCTCTGGTCTTGGCCATTGTGGAGAGGTTGGAGTCTGTTTGATTGAGTGTGTGGACAGGTGTCTTTTATACAGGTAACGAGTTCAAACAGGTGCAGTTAATACAGGTAATGAGTGGAGAACAGGAGGGCTTCTTAAAGAAAAACGAACAGGTCTGTGAGAGCCGGAATTCTTACTGGTTGGTAGGTGATCAAATACTTATGTCATGCAATAAAATGCAAATTAATTACTTAAAAATCATACAATGTGATTTTCTGGATTTTTGTTTTAGATTCCGTCTCTCACAGTTGAAGTGTACCTATGATAAAAATTACAGACCTCTACATGCTTTGTAAGTAGGAAAACCTGCAAAATCGGCAGTGTATCAAATACTTGTTCTCCCCACTGTATATCATAAGACAGAAGAATACTGTACAGCCGAGTTGACGAGCTTTACCACATTCTAATAGAGCATCAGAGCCTCCCCACATTCTAATAGAGCATCAGAGCCTCCCCACATTCTAATAGAACATCAGAGCCTCCCCACATTCTAATAGAGCATCAGAGCCTCACCACATTCTAATAGAACATCAGAGCCTTACCACATTCTAGTAGAGCATCAGAGCCTCACCACATTCTAATAGAGCATCAGAGCTTCCCCACATTCTAATAGAGCATCAGAGCCTTACCACATTCTAATAGAACATCAGAGCCTCACCACATTCTAATAGAACATCAGAGCCTCACCACATTCTAATAGAACATCAGAGCCTCACCACATTCTAATAGAACATCAGAGCCTCACCACATTCTAATAGAGCATCAGAGTCTCCCCACATTCTAATAGAGCATCAGAGTCTCCCCACATTCTAGTAGAGCATCAGAGCTTCCCCACATTCTAATAGAGCATCAGAGCTTCCCCACATTCTAATAGAGCATCAGAGCCTTACCACATTCTAATAGAACATCAGAGCCTCACCACATTCTAGTAGAGCATCAGAGCCTCACCACATTCTAATAGAGCATCAGAGCCTCCCCACATTCTAATAGAGCATCAGAGCCTCCCCACATTCTAATAGAGCATCAGAGCCTTACCACATTCTAATAGAGCATCCGAGCCTTACCACATTCTAATAGAGCATCAGAGCCTCCCCACATTCTAATAGAGCATCAGAGCCTCCCCACATTCTAATAGAGCATCAGAGCCTCCCCACATTCTAATAGAGCATCAGAGCCTCCCCACATTCTAATAGAGCATCAGAGCCTTACCACATTCTAGTGGAGCATCAGAGCCTTACCACATTCTAGTAGAGCATCAGAGCCTTCCCACATTCTAATAGAGCATCAGAGCCTCCCCACATTCTAATAGAGCATCAGAGCCTCCCCACATTCTAATAGAGCATCAGAGCCTCCCCACATTCTAATAGAGCATCAGAGCCTCCCCACATTCTAATAGAACATCAGAGCCTCACCACATTCTAATAGAACATCAGAGCCTCACCACATTCTAATAGAACATCAGAGCCTCACCACATTCTAATAGAGCATCAGAGCCTCACCACATTCTAATAGAACATCAGAGCCTTACCACATTCTAGTAGAGCATCAGAGCCTCACCACATTCTAATAGAGCATCAGAGCCTCCCCACATACTAATAGAGTATCAGAGCCTTACCACATTCTAATAGAACATCAGAGCCTCACCACATTCTAGTAGAACATCAGAGCCTCACCACATTCTAATAGAACATCAGAGCCTCACCACATTCTAATAGAACATCAGAGCCTCACCACATTCTAATAGAGCATCAGAGCCTTCCCACATTCTAATAGAGCATCAGAGCCTCCCCACATTCTAATAGAACATCAGAGCCTCACCACATTCTAATAGAACATCAGAGCCTCACCACATTCTAATAGAACATCAGAGCCTAACCACATTCTATAGGAACTTCAGAGCCTAACCACATTCTAGAGGAACTTCAGAGCCTCACCACATTCTAGTAGAACATCAGAGCCTTACCACATTCTAGAAGAGCATCAGAGCCTCACCACATTCTAATAGAACATCAGAGCCTCACCACATTCTAATAGAACATCAGAGCCTTACCACATTCTAGTAGAACATCAGAGCCTTACCACATTCTAATAGAGCATCAGAGCCTCACCACATTCTAGGAGAGCATCAGAGCCTCACCACATTCTAATAGAACATCAGAGCCTTACCACATTCTAGTAGAGCATCAGAGCCTTACCACATTCTAGTAGAACATCAGAGCCTTACCACATTCTAGTAGAGCATCAGAGCCTTACCACATTCTAGGAGAGCATCAGAGCCTCCCCACATTCTAGTAGAGCACCAGAGCCTCCCCACATTCTAGTAGAGCATCAGAGCCTTACCACATTCTAGTAGAACATCAGAGCCTTACCACATTCTAATAGAACATCAGAGCCTCACCACATTCTTTTAGAACATCAGAGCCTTACCACCTTCTAGAAGAGCATTAGAGCCTCACCACATTCTAGGAGAGCATCAGAGCCTCCCCACATTTTAGTAGAGCACCAGAGCCTCCCCACATTCTAGGAGAGCATCAGAGCCTCCCCACATTCTAGTAGAGCACCAGAGCCTCCCCACATTCTAGTAGAGCACCAGAGCCTGCCCACATTCTAGTAGAACATCAGAGCCTTCACACGTGATGCTGCGTGCTGCCAGGACAAACAAACAGGAATTACACACCACACTGGCCACTGCTGGGCAGACATAAATAAAGACATACCTTTTTATAGCAAACATTAGCCTGGTGTAGAACTTTGTATTATTATACATAGAAACAGACTGACTTGCTAGGATCCAGGTGGAGGTGGTTTCCAGGTATTTGTCATTTCCAACACAGGGGTCAGAAGTACAGAAGACTTCAGTATTCACTTCACACACCTGTTTCCCATTGTACCTGGGGGATATGAGGAGGTAAGGATTTAATCAAAGGCGTTGTCGAAAAGCATGCGTCGCTTGACATTTAAAGCAGACATCTGCAGTGTTTACCGGGAACGTCAGGACAATTGGCTTTAAAGAAAAAGGCACATTGATGATTATGCGGCCTATCTTTATCAAATAAACACTGTGTGTGACTGAGTACCTCTGTGAGAGGACCTCCAGGGTGCCTGTCATTATCAAATTAACACTGGCTGAGTACCTCTGTGAGGACCTCCAGGGTGCCTGTCTTTATCAAATTAACACTGACTGAGTACCTCTGTGAGAGGAGCTCCAGGGTGCCTGTCTTTATCAAATTAACACTGACTGAGTACCTCTGTGAGAGGACCTCCAGGGTGCCTGTCTTTATCAAATAAACACTGACTGAGTACCTCTGTGAGAGGAGCTCCAGGGTGCCTGTCTTTATCAAATTAACACTGTCTGAGTACCTCTGTGAGGACCTCTAGGGTGCCTGTCTTTGAACACTGTGTTGGTCAGCAGGTCTTCCTTCTCTGCAGGTGGTTCTGTCAGTCCGTCCGTACAGAGCTCTCTCAATGAAGATCACTCCAGAATCTAGCAGGGCAAGAAACACAATGTAAAAAAACAGACAGCCCTATGGAGAGACCATCAGGATAGAATGTGTGTGTTCTTACCACAGATCAGGAACTGGACGTTTTCTCCATTGTCACAGGTGACCACTCTAGTCGCTGAGTGAGAAACAATCACCGTCACATTAACTGAACAAAATATATTAAACGCAACAAATAATGTGTTGGTCCCATGTTTCATGAGCAAAAAATTTAAAAATCCCAGTAATTTTCCATATGCACAGAAAGTGTTAGTTTTCAAATGTTCTGCACAAATTTGTTTACATCCCGTTCAGTGAGCATTTGTCCTTTGCCAAGATAATCCATCCACCTGATAGGTGTGGCAAATCAAGAAGCTGATTAAACAGCATGATCATTACACAGGTGCACCTTGTGCTGGGGACAATAAAATACCACTCTAAAATGTTCAGTCAACACAATGCCACAGATGTCTCAAGTTGAGGGTATGTACAATTGTTATGCTGACTGCAGTAGTGTCCACCAGAGCTGTTGCCAGAGAATATAATTTTAATTTCTTTACCACAAGCCACCTCCATTTTTGAGAATTTGGCAATACATTTAACCGGCCTCAACTGCATACCATGTGTAATCACGCCAACGCAGGACCTCCACATCCGGCTTCTTCACCTGTGGGATTGTCTGAGAGAGGGGAGGGGGGTGCTGAGAATTATTTCTGCCTGTAATAAAACCCTTGTGAGGAAAATCTAATTATAATTGGCTGGGCCTGGCGCCAATGAGTGGGGGCCCACGGTGGGTCATGAAATCGCCCTTGCCCAGTCATGTGAAATCCACTGGATAGGACCTAATGAATTTATTTCAATTGACCGATTTCTTTATATGAACTGTAGCTCAGTAAAATCTTTGAAATTGATAGTTGGTAGTGTACAGCAAACTGCAGCCAGCACTGAAACACATCACACAGCTGGTTCAGCTTTTCTAACCTTGGTCAGTCTCTTCGCAATTCTTTACAGGAGAAGAGTAGTGTACAGCATATACAGTAAGTATATACATACTGTACAGTATATAGTATGGTACAGAGTATAGACAGACATGGAACATCACCTAATACAGGATGGTGTATACTAGACCTGGGTCAAACTGTTTATATTAGACTTCAGTTACTTTCAAATAAACATACATTTAGAACCATCTGGAAAATACTGGAATGCAAATACATATTTGTTAGAATTCAGTATACTCACAGGTGAATGCAGTCAGTTTTAAAAGGAGCATGATGCTGGGTACAGGTGTGTTAGTAACAGGTAAGATGCTATGGATGGTCACCTGGCCAAATAAAGCTTTGATTAACAGTGATACTTGCCAAGGACAGATCCTTGTTCGCAAAGCATCAACCAGGAACACAAAGCACAACAGATTAGCAGTCATCTTGGCAACACATAACTAAAATCTCACGCCAGCTCAAACCACAAGTACTGTGATGTGCCGTCCTCCCTTTACTCAGTCACCACAGCATGAAGCCCATTTTAGTTATCTTTGTGTTTTATTTTCTCTGGGTGTCAATTTACCCGTGATTATGTAACTTAATACTGATTGTTTGCGTAAAAATGTAGTTAATTCTCCGATAGGGAGATAATTTAACCAGTGCTTACTTTCAGCCAGATGGCATCTTTCAGTTTTAGACTGTTTCATTCAGGAACCTATTTGGCCGGATCCAGTACCTTTTGTTGCAAGAACAATTATGAACTTTTTGCAATGTAAAAATAAGTACTGAGCGTTTAACCGAAATGTGTTATTTTTCCAACTAACAGACCAATGTCAGTTCTATTTGAATTACATTTTGTTTTTCTGTGAGCTCAATGCGCATGTTCCCTGGAGATAAATCAGATCCAGCCTGAACTGTGTAATGTAATAGGGAGTTGTAGTTTGCAACAGGCCAATATTCTACATAGTGTAGTGCATAACATAGTAAATAACTACAATAACCATAATCCATTGCGCATATACGGTGTTTTTCTTTTATACCTGGTACAGACGACCGTGCGATTGTGAGGGGATAGAGAGAGCTGTTGCATAGTGTCGTGGCAATTTCCTATATTACCAAATGAGGAGAGTTACAAACCACACACCAGTCAGAGTTATACTTACATTTCATCTTTAATAATATGAGCTTTACCATAGCCCTGTGACTTTCAACAATTCACTATCTATAATGAATTGTTGAGAGTCCCTACAAAAGAATACCAAGATCTTTTATAGCCAAGATACACACCTCTCAACTTACATGACGAACCACAGATCTCAGGAACTCTTCACAAAGGGCCTTTTACTTGAGAAAGGAGTATCCCTTAGCCAGATTGCATTCGCTATAAATTATCGCTCAGTTTGGTCTCTAAAACGAGGTTCTAATCAAATCAAATGTATTTATATAGCCCTTCGTACATCAGCTGATATCTCAAAGTGCTGTACAGAAACCCAGCCTAAAACCCCAAACAGCAAGCAATGCAGGTGTAGAAGCACGGTGGCTAGGAAAAACTCCCTAGAAAGGCCAAAACCTAGGAAGAAACCTAGAGAGGAACCAGGCTATGAGGGGTGGCCAGTCCTCTTCTGGCTGTGCCGGGTGGAGATTATAACAGAACATGGCCAAGATGTTCAAATGTTCATAAATGACCAGCATGGTCAAATAATAACAATCACAGTAGTTATCGAGGGTGCAGCAACTCAGCATCTCAGGAGTAAATGTCAGTTGGCTTTTTTAGCACGTCCGGTGAACAGGTCAGGGTTCCATAGCCGCAGGCAGAACAGTTGAAACTGGAGCAGCAGCAAGGCCAGGTGGACTGGGGACAGCAAGGAGTCATCATGCCAGGTAGTCCTGACGCATGGTCCTAGGGCTCAGGTCCTCCGAGAGAGAGAGAGAAAGAAAGAGAGAAGGAGAGAATTAGAGAGAGCATACTTAAATTCACACAGGACACCAGATAAGACAGGAGAAGTCCTCCAGATATAACAAACTGACCCTAGCCCCCCGACACATTAACTACTGCAGCATAAATACTGGAGGCTGAGACAGGAGGGGTCAGGAGACACTGTGGCCCCATCCGATGATACCCCCGGACAGGGCCAAACAGGAAGGATATAACCCCACCCACTTTTGCCAAAGCACAGCCCCCACACCACTAGAGGGAAATCTTCAACCACCAACTTAACATCCTGAGACAAGGCCGAGTATAGCCCACAAAGATCTCAGCCACAGCACAAACCAAGGGGGGGCACCAACCCAGACGGGAAGATCACGTCAGTGACTCAACCCACTCAAGTGACGCACCCCTCCTAGGGACGGCATGAAAGAGCACCAGTAAGCCAGTGACTCAGCCCCTGTAATAGGGTTAGAGGCAGAGAATCCCAGTGGAGAAAGGGGAACCGGCCAGGCAGAGACAGCAAGGGCGGTTCGTTGCTCCAGAGCCTTTCCGTTCATCTTCACACTCCTGGGCCAGACTACACTCAATCATATGACCTACTGAAGAGATGAGTCTTCAGTAAAGACTTAAAGGTTGAGACCGAGTCTGCGTCTCTCACATGGGTAGGCAGACCATTCCATAAAAATGGAGATCTATAGGAGAAAGCCCTGCCTCCAGCTGTTTGCTTAGAAATTCTAGGGACAATTAGGAGGCCTGCGTCTTGTGACCGTAGCGTACGTGTAGGTATGTACGGCAGGACCAACTCGGAAAGATAGGTAGGAGCAAGCCCATGTAACGCTTTGTAGGTTAACAGTAAAACCTTGAAATCAGCCCTTGCCTTAACAGGAAGCTAGTGTAGGGAAGCTTGCACTGGAGTAATATGATAAAAAAAAATTGTTCTAGTCACGATTCTAGCAGCCGTATTTAGCACTAACTGAAGTTTATTTAGTGCTTTATCCGGGTAGCCGGAAAGTAGAGCATTGCAGTAGTCTAACCTAGAAGTAACAAAAGTGTGGATTAATTTTTCTGCATCATTTTTGGACAGAAAATTCAGATTTCTGCAATGTTACGTAGATGGAAAAAAGCTGTCCTTGAAACAGTCTTGATATGTTCGTCAAAAGAGAGATCAGGGTCCAGAGTAACGCCGAGGTCCTTCACAGATTTATTTGAGACTACTTTACAACCATCAAGATTAATTGTCAGATTCAACAGAAGATCTCTTTGTTTCTTTGGACCTAGAACAAGCATCTCTGTTTTGTCCGAGTTTAAAAGTAGAACGTTTTCAGCCATCCACTTCCTTATGTCTGAAACACAGGCTTCTAGCGAGGGCAATTTTGGGGCTTCACCACATTTCATTGAAATGTACAGCTGTGTGTCATCCGCATAGCAGTGAAAGTTAACATTATGTTTTCGAATGACATCCAAGAGGTAAAATATATAGTGAAAACAACAGTGGTCCTAAAACGGAACCTTGAGGAACACCGAAATGTACAGTTGATTTGTCAGAGGACAAACCATTCACAGAGACAAACTGATATCTTTCCAACAGATAAGATCTAAACCAGGCCAGAACTTGTTCGTGTAGACCCATTTGGGTTTCCAATCTCTCCAAAAGAATGTGGTGATCGATGGTATCAAAGGCAGCACTAAGGTCTAGTAGCACGAGGACAGATGCAGAGCCTCGGTCTGACGCCATTAAAAGGTCATTTACCACCTTCACAAGTGCAGTCTCAGTGCTATGATGGGGTCTAAAACCAGACTGAAGCATTTCGTATACATTCTTTGTCTTCAGGAAGGCAGTGAGTTGCTGCGCAACAGCTTTTTCAAATTTTTTGGAGAGGAATGGAAGATTCGATATAGGCCGATAGTTTTTTATATTTTCTGGATCAAGGTTTGGCTTTTTCAAGAGAGGCTTTATTACTGCCACTTTTTTAGTGAGTTTGGTACACATCCGGTGGATAGAGAGACATTTATTATGTTCAACATAGGAGGGCCGAGGACAGGAAGCAGCTCTTTCAGTAGTTTAGTTGGAATAGGGTCCAGTATGCAGCTTGAAGGTTTAGAGGCCATGATTATTTTCATCATTGTGTCAAGAGATATAGTACTAAAACACTTAAGTGTCTCTCTTGATCCTAGGTCCTGGCAGAGTTGTGCAGACTCAGGACAGCTGAGCTTTGGAGGAATACGCAGATTTAAAGAGGAGTCCGTAATTTGCTTTCTAATGATCATGATCTTTTCCTCAAAGAAGTTCATGAATTTATTACTGCTGAAGTGAAAGCCATCCTCACTTGGGGAATGCTGCTTTTTAGTTAGCTTTGCGACAGTATCAAAAATAAATGTAGGATTGTTCTTATTTTCCTCAATTAAGTTGGAAAAATTGAATGATCGAGCAGCAGTGAGGGCTCTTCGATACTGCACGGTACTGTCTTTCCAAGCTAGTCGGAAGACTTCCAGTTTGGTGTGGCGCCATTTCCGTTCCAATTTTCTGGAAGCTTGCTTCAGAGCTCGGGTATTTTCTGTATACCAGGGAGCTAGTTTCTTATGACAAATATTTTTAGTTTTTATGGGTGCGACTGCATCTAGGGTATTGCGCAAGGTTAAATTGAGTTCCTCAGTTAGGTGGTTAACTGATTAACTGAGATGCTTGTTCTCTGACGTCCTTGGGTAGGCAGAAGGAGTCTGGAAGGGCATCAAGGAATCTTTGTGTCTGAGAATTTATAGCACGACTTTTGATGCTCCTTGGTTGGGGTCTGAGCAGATTATTTGTTTTGCGATTGCAAACGTAATAAAATGGTGGTCCAATAGTCCAGGATTATGAGGAAAAACATTAAGATCTACAACATTTATTCCATGGGACAAAACTAGGTCCAGAGTATGACTGTGGCAGTGTGTAGGTCCAGAGACATGTTGGACAAAACCCACTGAGTCGATGATGGCTCCGAAAGCCTTTTGGAGTGGGTCTGTGGACTTTTCCATGTGAATATTAAAATCACCAAAAATTTGAATATTATCTGCTATGACTACAAGGTCCGATAAGAATTCAGGGAACTCAGTGAGGAACGCTGTATATGGCCCAGGAGGCCTGTAAACAGTAGCTATAAAAAGTGATTGAGTAGGCTGCATAGATTTCATGACTAGAAGCTCAAAAGACGAAAACATCTTTTTTTTTTTGTAAATTGAAATTTGCTATCGTAAATGTTAGCAACACATCCGCCTTTGCGGGATGCACGGGGGATATGGTCACTAGTGTAACCAGGAGGTGAGGCCTCATTTAACACAGTAAATTCATCAGGCTTAAGCCAGGTTTCAGTCAGGCCAATCACATCAAGATTATGATCAGTGATTAGTTCATTGACTATAACTGCCTTTGAAGTGAGGGATCTAACATTAAGTAGCCCTATTTTGAGATGTGAGGTATCACGATCTCTTTCAATAATGGCAGGAATGGAGGAGGTCTTTATCCTAGTGAGATTGCTAAGGCGAACACCGCCATGTTTAGTTTTGCCCAACCTAGGTCGAGGCACAGACAGTCTCAATGGGGATAGCTGAGCTGACTACACTGACTATGCTAGTGGCAGAATCCACTAAGCTGGCAGGCTGGCTAACAGCCTGCTGCCTGGCCTGAACCCCATCTCATTGTGGAGCTAGAGGAGTTAGAGCCCTGTCTATGTTGGTAGATAAGATGAGAGCACCCCTCCAGCTAGGATGGAGTCCGTCACTCCTCAGCAGGCCAGGCTTGGTCCTGTTTGTGGGTGAGTCCCAGAAAGAGGGCCAATTATCTACAAATTCTATCTTTTGGGAGGGGCAGAAAAAAGTTTTCAACCAGCGATTGAGTTGTGAGACTCTGCTGTAGAGCTCATCACTCCCCCTAAATGGGCGGGGGCCAGAGACAATTACTTGATGCCGACATCTTTCTAGCTGATTTACACGCTGAAGCTATGTTGCGCTTGGTGACCTCTGACTGTTTCATCCTAACATCGTTGGTGCCGACGTGGATAACAATATCTCTATACTCTCTACACTCGCCAGTTTTAGCTTTAGCCAGCACCATCTTCAGATTAGCCTTAACGTCGGTAGCCCTGCCCCCTGGTAAACAGTGTATGATCGCTGGGTGATTCGTTTAAAGTCTAATACTGCGGGTAATGGAGTCGCCAATGACTAGGGTTTTCAATTTGTCAGAGCTAATGGTGGGAAGCTTCGGCGTCTCAGACCCCGTAACGGGAGGAGTAGAGACAAGAGAAGACTCGGCTTCAGACTCCGACTCGCTGCTTAATGGGGAAAACCGGTTGAAAGTTTCTGTCGGCTGAATGAGCGACACCGGTTGAGCATTCCTACAGCATTTCTCTCCAGAAGCCATGGGAAAGTTGTCCGGCTGCGGGGACTGTGCGAGGGGATTTATACTACTATCTGTACTTACTGGTGGCACAGACGCTGTTTCATCCTTTCCTACACTGAAATTACCCTTGCCTAACGTTTGCGTCGGAAGCTGAAGCTCTCTATACCATATCCAACCTCTCAGTTCCACCACCCACATATGCGATGACATCACCTGGTTTCAATGATGTTTCTAGAGACAAGATCTCTCTCATCATCACTCAATACCTAGGTTTACCTCCACTGTATTCACATCCTACCATACCTTTGTCTGTACATTATTCCTTTAAACTATTTTATCGCCCCCAGAAACTTCCTTTTACTCTCTGCTCTAGTAGCTCTAGGCGACCAATTCTCATAGCTTTTAGCCGTACCCTTATCCTACTCCTCCTCTGTTCCTCTGGTGATGTAGAGGTGAATCCAGGCCCTGCAGTACCTGGCTCCACTCCTATTCCCCAGGCGCTCTCTTTTGATGACTTCTGTAACCGTAATAGCCTTGGCTTCATGCATGTTAACATTAGAAGCCTCCTCCCTAAGTTTGTTTTGTTCACTGCTTTAGCACACTCTACCAACCCGGATGTTTTAGCCGTGTCTGAATCCTGGCTTAGAAACACCACCAAAAATTCAGACATTTTCATCCCCAATTACAAGATTTTCAGACAAGATAGAACGGCCAAAGGGGGCGGTGTTGCAATCTACTGCAAAGACTGCCTGCAGAGTTCTGTTATACTATCCAGGTCTGTTCCCAAACAATTTGAACTTCTACTTTTAAAAATCCACCTCTCTAAAAACAAGTCTCTCACCGTTGCCGCCTGCTATAGACCACCCTCTGCCCCCAGCTGTGCTCTGGACACTATATGTGAACTGATTGCCCCCCATCTATCTTCAGAGCTCGTGCTGCTAGGCGACCTAAATTTGAACATGCTCAACACCCCAGCCACCCTACAATCTAAGCTTGATGCCCTCAATCTCACACAAATTATCAATGAACCTACCAGGTACCACCCCAATTCCGTAAACACGGGTACCCTCATAGATATCATCCTAACAAACTTGCCCTCCAAATACACCTCTGCTGTTTTCAACCAAGATCTCAGCGATCACTGCCTCATTGCCTGCATCCGTAATGGGTCAGCGGTCAAACGACCTCCACTCATCACTGTCAAACGCTCCCTGAAACACTTCAGCGAGCAGGCCTTTCTAATCGACCTGGCCGGGGTATCCTGGAAGGATATTGATCTCATCCCGTCAGTAGAGGATGCCTGGTCATTTTTTTTAAATGCCTTCCTCACCATCTTGAATAAGCATGCCCCATTCAAGAAATTTAGAACCAGGAACAGATATAGCCCTTGGTTCTCTCCTGACCTGACTGCCCTTAACCAACAGAAAAACATCCTATGGCGTTCTGCATTAGCATCGAACAGCCCCCGTGATATGCAACTTTTCAGGGAAGCCAGAAACCAATATACACAGGCAGTTAGAACAGCCAAGGCTAGCTTTTTCAAGCAGAAATTTGCTTCCTGCAACACAAATTCAAAAAAGTTCTGGGACACCGTAAAGTCCATGGAGAATAAGAACACCTCCTCCCAGCTTCCAACCGCTCTGAAGATAGGAAACACTGTCACCACCGACAAATCCACTATAATTGAGAATTTCAATAAGCATTTTTCTACGGCTGGCCATGCTTTCCACCTGGCTACCCCTACCCCGGACAACAGCACTGCCCTCCCCTCTGCTACTCGCCCAAGCCTTCCCCATTTCTCTTTCTCCCAAATACAGTCAGCTGATGTTCTTAATGAGCTGCAAAATCTGGACCCTTACAAATCAGCCGGGCTAGATAATCTGGACCCTTTCTTTCTAAAACTATCTGCTGAAATTGTTGCCACCCCTATTACTAGCCTCTTCAACCTCTCTTTCGTGTCGTCTGAGATCCCCAAAGATTGGAAAGCAGCTGCGGTTATCCCCCTCTTCAAAGGGGGGGACACCCTTGACCCTAACTGCTACAGACCTATATCTATCCTACCCTGCCTTTCTAAGGTCTTCGAAAGCCAAGTCAACAAACAGATTACCGACCATTTAGAATCACACCACACCTTCTCCGCTATGCAATCTGGTTTCAGAGCTGGTCATGGGTGCACCTCAGCCACGCTCAAGGTCATAAACGATATCGTAACCGCATTCGATAGGAAACAATACTGTGCAGCCGTATTCATTGACCTGGCCAAGGCTTTTGACTCTGTCAATCACCACATCCTCATTGGCAGACTCGACAGCCTTGGTTTCTCTAATGATTGCCTCGCCTGGTTCACCAACTACTTCTCTGATCGAGTTCAGTGTGTCAAATCGGAGGGTCTGTTGTCCGGGCCTCTGGCAGTCTCTATGGGGGTGCCACAGGGTTCAATTCTTGGACCGACTCTCTTCTCTGTTTACATCAATGATGTCGCTCTTGCTGCTGGTGATTCTCTGATCCACCTCTACGCAGACGACACTATTCTGTATACTTCTGGCCCTTCTCTTGACACTGTGTTAACAACCCTCCAGGCGAGCTTCAATGCCATACAACTCTCCTTCCGTGGCCTCCAACTGCTCTTAAATACAAGTAAAACCAAATGCATGCTCTTCAACCGATCGCTGCCTGCTCCTGCCCGCCTGTCCAACATCACTACTTTGGACGGCTCTGACTTAGAATATGTGGACAACTACAAATACCTAGGTGTCTGGTTAGACTGTAAACTCTCCTTCCAGACCCACATCAAACATCTCCAATCCAAAGTCAAATCTAGAATTGGCTTCCTATTCCGGAACAAAGCATCCTTTACTCATGCTGCCAAACATACCCTTGTAAAACTGACCATCCTACCAATCCTCGACTTCGGTGATGTCATTTACAAAATAGCCTCCAAAACCCTACTCAATAAATTGGATGCAGTCTATCACAGTGCCATCCGTTTTGTCACCAAAGCCCCATATACTACCCACCACTGCGACCTGTACACTCTCGTTGGCTGGCCCTCGCTTCATACTCGTCGCCAAACCCACTGGTTCCAGGTCATCTACAAGACCCTGCTAGGTAAAGTCCCCCCTTATCTCAGCTCGCTGGTCACCATAGCAGCACCTACCTGTAGCACGCGCTCCAGCAGGTATATCTCTCTAGTCACCCCCAAAACCAATTCTTCCTTTGGACGCCTCTCCTTCCAGTTCTCTGCTGCCAATGACTGGAACGAACTACAAAAATCTCTGAAACTGGAAACACCTATCTCCCTCACTAGCTTTAAGCACCAGCTGTCAGGGAAGCTCATAGATTACTGCACCTGTACATAACCCATCTACAATTTAGCCCAAACAACTACCTCTTTACCTACTGTATTTATTTATTAATTTATTTTGCTCCTTTGCACCCCATTATTTCTGTCTCTACTTTGCACTTTCTTCCACTGCAAACCAACCATTCCAGTGTTTTTTAGTTTTTATTTTACTTGCTGTGTTGTACTCACTTCGCCTCCATGGCCTTTTTATATTTTTATTTATTTATACATATATTTGTTTGCCTTCACCTCCCTTATCTCACCTCACTTGCTCACATTGTATATAGACTTATTTTTTTTCATCTGTATTATTGACTATATGTTTGTTTTACTCCATGTGTAACTATGTGTTGTTGTATGTGTCGAACTGCTTTGCTTTATCTTGGCCAGGTCGCAATTGTAAATGAGAACGTGTTCTCAATTTGCCTACCTGGTTAAATAAAGGTTAAATAAATAAAAATAAATAAAAAAAGCTGGGCTTGCAGCACAGCTATCCTCGCTGTAAGGCGATCGTTCTCCTGTATATTATGAGTACAGCGACTGCAATTAGAAGGCATCATGTTAATAATGTTACTACTTAGCTTCGGCTGTTGAAGGTGCTGACGAACCATGTCCAGATAAAACGTCCGGAGTTAAAAAGTTGAAAGAAAAAAAAAATTGGAGGGAAAAAATAAAAATATAAACGGTAATTAAAAAGTAAAAACCGTAAAGTTGTCAGGTAGCAAGGTAAGGTTGGCAACAAAACGCACAGCAACACAGCAAAATATAAACTTAATTAAAAAGTAAAAACCGTAAAGTTGTCAGGTAGCAAAGTAAGGTTGGCAACAAAACGCACAGCAACACATCTGCAAGTTCAAGAGGAAGTGACGAAGTCACTCGTTCCTGGTGCTTCATAGTACCAAAACATTACCTCATCCAAGGCATAACTCAATTGTCAACTCTATGTACTCCCATCTCAAGTAAACCCCCTCTTCTCCCCACTCCTGGACAAGCTCACTGAGGGGAGTGACTTGCGCACAGACATTGTGGAGCCAAGAGATAATTGGTTCCCCCTTAATCACGCCATCCCTTCACATGGTTTAACAGATACATTCACATATGAAGACAATGTTCCATTCTGACCTCTCCCCTCTCTGGGCCCCAAGTGACTGAGCCCTAGCTGAGAAGGGGAAAGTGCAGCTGCCAACAGCATAGTCCAAAGGGATACATTCTAATGACAAGTATCTCACATAAGCATATTATGTAAATAAAACATCTTATTTATCTATGTTACCCAACTAATTCTGATTCATCCTCCACAATAGCTATGCATCTCAAAATGAAAAATACATGATCTAAGTGATTGATAGTTGCTATTTAGCAGTCAAAAGTATGCCCTATGTACTTTGAAGACCTTCGTATGACGAACGTGACACTGCAACTCATCTCTGGCGTTGCACTTAATTTATTTCCTCATAGAATCCTAGCCGCATGGGTTCTGGAGGAGCTGCAGCTGTCTATTTTTTAATTTTTTATTTCACCTTTATTTAACCAGGTAGGCTAGTTGAGAACAAGTTCTCATTTACAACTGCAACCTGGCCAAGATAAATCACAGCAGTTCGACACATACAACAACACAGAGTTACACATGGAATAAACAAACATACAGTCAATAATACAGTAGAAAAAAGAAAAATCTATATACAGTGAGTGCAAATGAGGTAAGATATGAGAGGTAAGCCATTAAATAGGCCATGGTGGCGAAGTAATTACAGTATAGCAATTAGACACTGGAATGGTAGATGTACAGAAGATTAATGTGCAAGTAGAGATACTGGGGTGCAAAGGAGCAAGATAAATAAATAAATACAGTATGAGGTAGTTGGATGGGCTATGTACGGGTGCAGTGATCTGTGAGCTGCTCTGACAGCTGGTGCTTAAAGCTAGTGAGAGAAATATAAGACTCCAGCTTCATTGATTTTTTCAGTTTGTTCCAGTCATTGGCAGCAGAGAACTGGAAGGAAAGGCGGCCAAAGGAGGAATTGGCTTTGGGGGTGACCAGTGAGCTATACCTGCTGGAGCGCGTGCTACGGATGGGTGCTGCTATGGTGACCAGTGAGCTGAGATAAGGCGGTGCTTTACCTAGCAGAGACTTGTAGATGACCTGGAGCCAGTGGGATTGGTGACGAGTATGAAGCGATGACCAACCGACGAGAGCGTACAGGTCGCAGTGGTGGGTAATATATGGTGCTTTGGTGACAAAACGGATTGCACTGTGATAAACTGCATCCAATTTGTTGAGTAGAGTGTTGGAGGCTATTTTATAGATGACATCGCCGAAGTCGAGGATCGGTAGGATGGTCAGTTTTACGAGGGTATGTTTGGCAGCATGAGTGAAGGATGCTTTGTTGCGAAATAGGAAGCCGATTCTAGATTTAATTTTGGATTGGAGATGCTTAATGTGAGTCTGGAAGGAGAGTTTACAGTCTAGCCAGACACCTAGGTATTTGTAGTTGTCCACATATTCTAAGTCAGAACCGTCCAGAGTAGTGATCCTGGATGGGTGGGTAGCGATCGGTTGAAGAGCATGCACTTAGTTTTACTTGCATTTAAGAGCAGTTGGAGGCCACGGAAGGAGAGTTGTATGGAATTGAAGCACGTCTGGAGGTTAGTTAACAAAGTGTCCAAAGAAGGGCCAGATGTATACAGAATGGTGTCGTCTGCGTAGAGGTGGATCAGAGAATCACCAGCAGCGAGAGCGACATCATTGATGTATACAGAGAAGAGAGTCGGCCCGAGAATTGAACAGTGTGGCACCCCCATAGAGACTGCAAGAGATCCGGACAACAGGCCCTCCGATTTGACACACTTAACTCTATCAGAGATGTAGTTGGTGAACCAGGCGAGGCAATCATTTGAGAAAAATTCAGAAAAACATAGAATAATTCAGAATAGCCTACTACACCATGAGGCCTAGAATTTAGCCAGAGGATCAATAGCATATTATATATATCCTAGCTGTGGATTGTGTGTCGCCCAATAACAAGGCATAGCCTAAATTCGGGAACGCGCTGCAAATGTCAGTTAACAGCATACAGACAGCAGGAATTTCCCAATATTTCAAATACAATCGCGGGAAAAGACAAGTTGAAGCCAATGCCTCTTGCTGAAAAGGGAACACTACTGTCTGTTGTATGCCACAACAATATTTGAACAATTTCCAAATATGGATTCCCAATTACATTCAGCCGTGGGCCGAACAAGAGCGATAGGCTTTAGACACGAACACGTCGGCAGTGAACTGCCCGTTAATGGGTGAGCCAGTGAAACGAAAGCATTTTTAGGACAAATTTCCTAATTTTAGCCTATGATGTGCGTGTCTCCACACATCCAGGTCTGCCATTGATGGATTCAAGACAAGACAGTTATATTGATCTCCGATTCAGTTGGTCTGTCAAAATATCCTGTCACTTCGCTCATTTATGCTGTATTGAAGGTTTTGCCAAAGTCTCCAGTCATGTAAAATAATGCAGAATCGCATGACGGAAGTTTATAAAAGGCCAACATTTTCCTAGACTCCAGGCGACAAAAAATAAATTCCCCATGTGTGCAACTTCTGTAAGCGCCTATACTCTAAGCAAATGCGATGATATGCATGCAATGCCTAAATTATAAAGCTGTTTTTTTTCTCCCCATGCGTTCCGGTACCTCAGAGCTCCCCAGGTCACCCGCCTCTCACGCTCACTTTTTGTTCTGGCAAATCCCAATTTACAAATTAAGCACGGAATTTAAAAAGTTTTCATGCGCCTGTCTTCCCTCATACATGACTACGCCATTAGTGAGTGAATCGCAAGACCGCATTCCCTTGGTATTTCAATACTACAATCTCCTATTATAATAGATTTCAACATAATTTACACTATTGACTATGTCCTTTGTTGTTTCTTTACTGGACCCATTACAGGTTTAAACTTTGATTATTTCAAGTTGTTTGTATTGTTTGATCATATCACCTTGAGCTGGCGTGTTTCTCTAAAAGGAGCGTGCTCTTGTATAAATACGCATCCTATAGCACGGGTCCCAAATTACATTCAGCCCAGTTTGCCGATTTTTTGCTCGAGGGGATTCTATTAATGACCCAGGTGAACCGGGTAAGCGTTGATTGCATTTGTTTAGGAAACGGGCCGCCTCCCGGGCATGAGCTGGGTGCCCCAAATTTGGCCGACGACGAAGTGTACATGCCATGCCTACGTCACTGGGCCCCTAATCAATCAATCAAACACACTTTATTGGTATGGTAATATTTCCCTAATTTGTCACAAAATCTCAAACTGTCCTTTTAATATGGAAAAATGTACCAGCTAATTTACAGTGGTTTCTATTTATTTTATTTATTTCTGTAAAATTCTTAGGCGGGTCATGTAAGTGGTAATTTTCGGGATGAAAAAACTGTTTCAGTGCCAACTTAAACGACCAAAAGCAGATAGAAAGCATGCAGAAAAAATACTGAACACCTATATATTTATAATAATATCTTCTTTGAGAACCAACATTCCAATAAAAGCTACACAGTCAGGGAGAAAAAAAGAGGTTAACGCTACAGTCATGCATTTCTACAGTACACACTACAGGTTTCAGGGAACATGCCCTTTGATATTTGAGCAGAGGAACACCACATTAACCATGGCAAAATGCATAAAATTGTAGGAAATTAGCTTTAAAATTGAAAAATTGTCTCTCAGCTCCATGCCAAACTGTGTAGAATTGCAGAAAATGTGCTTCAAAACAGCAACATTTTCTCTCCGCTGCTAAGATACTGTACCTTTAACTTTCTAGCTAATCAAATTTAAATGTTGATTACTTCTACTTGCCATTGTCATTCACCTGATGATAAGACAATACATTACTTTTTTTTGGTAATATATGATGGGGATCCGGTTTTCCTGGGTGGGGGTACCTGGGCAAGAAAAGTTTGAAAACCCCTGCATTAGATGATGTAGGCTACTTTCAGTCAATCCCATTTTAGCATTATATACAGTATGCTACAAGCCACCTTGTTGAGTTCATTACCTTATGCATACGTTTATATGAGTACATGATGACTGATAATATTCTGGAAACTCTCAATCAAGACATGTGGAAGTCCTAAAATGTTTCATGGTTATTTAAACAGCATTTATTAGTATCAATGGATATTTGAGTAATCCATTACTATAAATAGTTAATGATGCGGTAAATTGAATTTGGGGTCAGATTTTGTGACTTAGTAAATAGTCCTACTCTTGAATTCACCAAAAATAAATCCTCTGTTTGGCTTCAACCTCATGATCTACTTACCTGGGTGAGTTTTAGTCGGAGTAATGTATGTTTGTGTGGAAGCTACATTGAAATGTCCAGAAATGTTATTAACTTTTTGTATTATCAGTCACATTGCGACAAATAGAGAACGAGCAAATTATTAATGTTCCCTTCTCCTGAGCAATGGTTGTAATTTATTATGATCCCTTTTTCCTTATCAATGATTTTAATTTGCTGTCAAAATCACCTCCATTAAGGACATTTACTGGAAGACCCTGATCAGACACAAGACAATGACATAGTGGATGGAAACTCTATTAAGACTTCATTTCTTAATGGGGTTTTTTACAATACAATTTGAACATTGATCAATAACATTTTTGCCTGAATAAGTTACATAATATATAAATTAATGAATGATTCAAATGAAAAACAGATTGTATTTTTGCCTTTGGGTTGTCCCCAAACTTTCTGGTTACAGAGCTAGATTGAGATGAAGAAGGTTTAGACAGTGATGTCATCAATCTGAAGATTATCCAGGAAGTATATTGGCATTGGAAGCCAAGTTGAACTCCCAATGGATGGAGCTGACTGAAACAATGGCAACAGTTGGCTACGATACTTCCAGGTCTCGTTTAGGACATCTCAGTCTAATCCTTCTTTCTCTCATTCTGGCTTTAGAAAGACTACAGGGGGACAGAAATACATTCACAACACAGACGGACACAGACAGACAGGAAGGGGGAGGGATCAGGTATTTACAACATAGCAGCATAGCTTTGCCTAGTTTCCTGTTGCTTTCCCTGGAATAACCTAGCGTAGACAGTTCTTCCAACCATCCTCCACTGATTCTGAAAGCTATACACTCCTCACATAAGTCATGTGATATCAGAACAGATTTAGGGGAAGAGCTTTCACTGATTCACAGATTCAGATGAAAACCAGCTTTCACAGTAGTCGTCCTCTGTTACAAAATGTTGATTCATCAAATCAAATTTTATTTGTCACATACACATGTTTACCAGATGTTATTGCGGGTTTAGCGAAATGCTTGTGTTTCTAGTGCAGTAATATCTAACAATTTCCCAACAATACACACAAATCTAAAGGAATGGAATTAAGAATATATAAATATTTGGGCGAGCAATGTCAGAGTGGCATAGACTAAGATACAGTCAAATAAGATATAATACAGTATATACAGTTGAAGTCGGAAGTTTACATACATTTAGGTTGGAGTCATTAAAACTAGTTTTTCAACCACTCCACAAATGTCTTGTTAACAAACTATAGTTTTGGCAAGTCGATTAGGACATCTACTTTGTGCATGACACAAGTCATTTTTCCAACAATTGTTTACAGACAGATTATTTCACTTAAAATTCACTGTATCACAATTCCAGTGGGTCAGAAGTTTACATACACTAAGTTGACTGTGCCTTTAAACAGCTTGGAAAATTCCAGAAAATGATGTCATGGCTTTAGAGCTTCTGACAGGCTAATTTACATAATTTGAGTCAATTGGAGGTGTACCTGTGGATGTATTCCAAGGCCTACCTTCAAACTCAGTGCCTCTTTGCTTGACATCATGGGAAAATCAAAAGAAATCAGCCAAGACCTCAGAAAAAATGTGTAGACCTCCACAAGTCTGGTTCATCCTTGGGAGCAATTTCCAAATGCCTGAAGGTACCACGTTCATCTGTACAAACAATAGTCCCGAAGTATAAACACCATGGGGCCACGCAGCCATCATACCGCTCAGGAAGGAGATGCGTTCTGTCTCCTAAAGATGAACTTACTTTGGTGTGAAAAGTGCAAATCAATCCCAGAACAACAGCAAAGGACCTTGTGAAGATGCTGGAGGAAACAGGTACAAAAGTATCTATATCCACAGTAAAAACGAGTCCTATATCGACATAACCTGAAAGGCCGCTCAGCAAGGAAGAAGCCACTGCTCCAAAACCGCCATAAAGAAGCCAGACTATGGTTTGCAACTGCACATGGGGACAAAGATCATACTTTTTGGAGAAATGTCCTCTGGTCTGATGAAACAAAAATAGAACTGTTTGGCCATAATGACCATCGTTATGTTTGGAGGAAAAAGGGGGAGGCTTGCAAGCCAAAGAACACCATCCCAAGCGTGAAGCACGGGGGTGGCAGCATCATGTTGTGGGGGTGCTTTGCTCCAGGAGGGACTGGTGCACTTCACAAAATACATGGTGTCATGACGAAGGAAAATTATGTGGATATATTGAAGCAACATCTCAAGACATCAGTCAGGAAGTTAAAGCTTGGTCGCAAATGGGTCTTCCAAATGGACAATGACCCCAAGCATACTTCCAAAGTTGTGGCAAAATGGCTTAAGGACAACAAAGTCAAAGTATTAGAGTGGCCATCACAATGCCCTGACCTCAATCCATTAGAAAATGTGTGGGCAGAACTGAAAAAGCGAGTGCGAGCAAGGAGGCCTACCAACCTGACTCAGTTGCACCAGCTCTGTCAGGAGGAATGGGCCAAAATTCACCTAACTTATTGTGGGAAACTTGTGGAAGGCTACCCGAAACGTTTGACCCAAGTTAAACAATTTAAAGGCAATGCTACCAAATATTAATTGAGTGTATCTTCTGACCCACTGTGAATGTGATGTAAGAAATAAAAGCTGAAATAAATCATTCTCTCTACTATTATTCTGACATTTCCCATTCTTAAAATAAAGTGGTGATCCTAACTGACCAAAGACAGGGAATTTTTACTAGGATTAAATGTCAGGAATTGTGAAAAACTGAGTTTATATGTATTTGACTAGGGTGTATGTAAACTTCCGACTTAAACTGTACATATGAGATGAGTATTGCAAAATATGTAAATAAAGTGACTGTTAAAAAGTGGCCAGTGATGATTTCAAGTCTATGCATATAGGGCAGCAGCCTCTAATGTGCTAATGATGGCTATTTAACAGTCTGATGACCTTGTGATAGAAGCTGTTTTTCAGTCTCTCGGCCCCAGCTTTCATGCACCTGTACTGACCTCGCCTTCTGGATGATAGCGGGATGAACAGGCAGTGGCTCGAGTGGTTGTTGTCCTTGATGATCTTTTTGGCCTTCCTGTGACATGAGGGCAGGTAGTTTGCCCGCGGTGATGGGTTGGGCAGACTGCACCACCCTCTGCAGAGCGCTGCGGTTGCGGGTGTTGCAGTTGCCGTACCTGGCGGTGATACAGCCCGACAGGATCCTCTCAATTGTGCATCTGTAAAAGTTTGTGAGGGTTTTCAGCCTTCTGAGGTTGAAGAGGTGCTGTGCTGTTGCACCTTCTTCACCACACTGTCTGTGTGGGTGGACCATTTCAGTTTGTCAGGGATGTGTACGCCGAGGAACTTGAAGCATTTCACCTTCTTTGTTGTTGTTTTGTTTTGTTGACGTTGGGTGATAGGTTATTGTCCTGGCACCACACTCCCAGGGCACTCATCTCCTCCCTGTAGTCTGTCTCATCATTGTTGGCTAGGGATGCCGTCAGCCTTGCGATGGTTAACACGCTTAAATGTCTTACTTACTTCAGCCACAGAGAAGAAGAGCCCACAGTCCTTGGTAGCGGGCCGCATCGGTGGCACTGTGTTATCCTCAAAGCGGGCTAAGAAGGTGTTTAGCTTGTCCGGAAGCAAGACGTCAGTGTCCTCGACGTGGCTGGTTTTCCCTTTGTAGTCCATGATTGTCTGTAGACCCTGCCACATACTGTACGTCTTGTATCTGAGACGTTGAATTGCGACTCCACTTTGTCTCTATACTGACGTTTTGCATGTTTGATTGCCTTACGGAGGGAATAACCACACTGTTTTGTATTCGACCATATTCCCAGTCACCTTACCATGGTTAAATGCGTTGGTTTGCACTTTCAGTTTTGCGCGAATGCTGCCATCTATCCACGGTTTCTGGTTAGGGTAGGTTTTAATAGTCACAGTGGGTACAACATCTTCTATACACTTCCTGATAAACTCAGTCCTCGTATCAGTGTTTTCGTCTATGTTGTTCTCGGAGGCTACCCGGAACATATCCCAGTCTGCTTGATCAAAGCAATCTTGAAGTGTGGATTCCGATTGGTCAGACCAGCGATGAATAGTCCCTAGCATGTGTACTTCCTGTTTGAGTTTCTGCCTATAGGAAGGGAGGAGCAAAATGGAGTCGTGATCAGATTTCCCGAAGGGAGGGCGGGGGAGGGTCTTGTAGGCATCCCGGAAGTTGGAGTAGCAGTGGAAGTGTTTTAGCAGCGTGAGTACTACATTCAATATGTTGATGGAACTTCGGTAGCATTTTCCTCAAATTTGCTTTGTTAAAATCCCCAGTTACAATAAATGTTGCCTCAGGATATGTGGTTTCCAGTTTGCATAAAGTCCAGTGAAGTTCTTTGAGGGCCATCGTGGTATCGGCTTGAGGGGGAATATACACGGCTGTGACTACAACCGAAGAGAATTCTCTTGGGAGATAATACAGTCGGCACTTGATTGTGAGGTATTTTTGGTCGGGTACACAAAAGGACTTGAGTTCCTGTATGTTATCACAATCACACCATGAGTAGTTAATCATGAAACATACACCCCCGCCCTTCTTCCCAGAGCGATATTTATTCCTGTCTGCGAGATGAACTGAGAACCCAACTGACTGTACGGACTCAGCCAGTATATCCCGAAAGAGCCATGTTTCCGTGAAACAGAGTATGTTACAATCCCTGATATCTCTATGGAAGGAAATCCTCACCCTGAGCTCATCAACTTTATTATCCAGAAACTGAACATTAGCGAGTAATATACTCAGAAGCGGTGGGTGGTGTGCTTGCCTCCTGAGTCAGACTAGACATCCACTCCGAGTACCTCTCCTCCACCGGCGGTGTTTTGGGTCAGCCTCTGGAATCAGTTCAAATGCCCTAGGGGGTACGAACAAAGGATCCGATTCGGGAAAGTCATGTTCCTGGACGTAATGCTGGCGAGTTACCGCCGCACTGATATCCAAAAGTTCTTCCCGGCTGTATATAATAACACACATTTTCTGGGCTAATAATGTAAGAAATACTGCAAAGTTTCCTAAGAGCTAGAAGCACGGCAGTGAAATTTTATCGGCACATCTAATGTTCTTGGTATTTCCTTTTGTGAGTTGGTGATGCATGAAGTGATGTTTGCCTTTTTACATTGAATAATTCACCGTCCAACATCCCTGTGTTTTGGCTTTGTAAGTAGAGCCCAGGTTTGTGGAGGGAAACCTTTCTATTCAAGCAGACTGGTCTGTCTCTTGAAGATCTGTGAATGGAACAGTGACTGTTTGCACTGTCCTCCTAGTTGTGTGGGAGTCAATTTGAACATTTTATTTTGGCCTGATTTTGACTACATTCTGATCTAAAGTGTGATGTTTTGTCTACTGTAAATATGAGCACCACACTGCTTTTGCAAGTGCACCTTTGCCCTTGAAGTCCTGCGTCCACGTGTATGTGTAGACTACCATCTCTGGACGCCAGGTCCCGGTAAATTCTTAATGGACAATTGGAAAGAGTTGAACATTTTCTTCCTCTTGTTCATGCTGCTGGTTTGGACAGTGACAGGTACAATAACGCAGGTCTGTGTACAGTTCCTTCAGAAAGCATTCATACACCTTGATATTACAGCCTGAATTAAAATCTTACCCATCTACACTTTCAATAATTGTTTAGCAAATTTATTGAAAATGAACCAAAATTAATTTACATAAGTATTCACTGCCATAGGTGATTTTAAGAGCTTTGCAAACCTGGACTGTCCAATATCTGCACACTTAAATTCTTCAAGCTCTATTAAGTTGATCATAGCTTGACAGCCATTTAAGTCAACTTGGCCACTTGAACATTCAACGTCGTCTTGGTAAGCAACTCGTGTATAATTGGCCTCATTTTAGGTTATTGTGCTGCTGAAAGTTTAGTCTTCCAGTGTCTGTTGGAAAGCAGACAATCAGGTTTTCCTCTAGGATTATGCATGTGCTTCGCACTATGCCATTTATTTTCTCTTCAAAAACTCTAGTCCTTGCCGATGACAAGCAAACGCACATGCTTCAGCCACCACCAAGCTTGAAAATATGAAGACTGGTACTCAGTCATTTTGTGTTTGCCCCAAACATAACACTTTGTATTCGGGACATTAAGTTAACTTCTTTGCTGCATGTTATGTGGTATTGCTGTTATGGGCAGCGTCGCTGTATGCAGAAGACTGTGCTTTTTGTATCCTTAAGGGTCCATGTATCCAAGACTTTCAAATTCTTCTTGGTGTGATGTAATTTGTGGATTAAAATAAAGACTTTAAAGTATGCGAGTGGACATGTTTCATTATATTGAACAAAGGACACCAAGTCTTGTCTATGCTGAATAGTTTAATTCAGATCAAACAGCACAGTTCAGAAGAAATACTTTAGTACACAAAGTGAACTAAGTATTATGGTAACAATGTTACTTGAAGTAAAGTTCATTTTTTGGGGTTAATGGTTTATTTCTCCATTCATCCTCTTGACTGTGCCTTGCTGTAGCACCAGGGATAAGGATCCAGAGGGGCCTCATTTCAAAACATGTTACTACACACAAATTATGCCTATGACCAAATACACAATGTGATATACAAATCTTGAATTGACATGGAAATATGCAATTTACAGATTATACATTCAATTGAGATTTCAAAGGAGGAGAGAGGACAGGAAAGAAAGACATCCACCCAATGAAGAGGAAGATATCCAAGAAGTCTCTGGTCTTTGTTCCTCAGAAGATCTCCTGCAAAACAAAAATGGTCAACCCCAGCATTCTACTTCCCAGTCGTGTGAGTGCGTTAGTGCGTGTGCGCGTGCGTGTGTGTTTGCATTACCGTATGCGTGCGTGCCTCACATTTAGCCACAGGTGTAAGCCACATCCAGGTACTTGTAGGTTCCTACACAGGGATCTCCATACAGAGAACTGGACGCCGGGACGTCACACTGGCTCTTCCCATTACACCTGTGTCAACGACAGGTACAGGTTAACACTACAGTCATGTTTCTACAGTACAGGTTAACACTACAGTCATGTTTCTACAGTACAGGTTAACACTACAGTCATGTTTCTACAGTACAGGTTAACACTACAGTCATGTTTCTACAGTACAGGTTAACACTAGTCATGTTTCTACAGTACAGGTTAACACTACAGTCATGCATTTCTACAGGTAGAATTTAACACGACAGTCATGTTTCTACAGTACAGGTTAAAACTACAGTCATGTTTCTACAGTACTGGTTAACACTACAGTCATGTTTCTACAGTACAGGTTAACACTACAGTCATGCATTTCTACAGGTAGAAGTTAACACTACAGTACACACTGCCGGTTTCAGTACCTCTTTGCCACCTTACTGGCAGTGGTGGATTGGCTGAGGCAGTTGGTGTTGGCTAGTTGGTTAGCGGGCCGATTAAAGGAACACACTAGCTGGTCACGGCGGCCATAGTTGGCACTGTGGATCTGGATCGTACCTTTATCTGAGGGAGAGGAGGAAGGAGGAAGGGGGATGAGGTAAGGTTGAATGTCTTTGGTGTACAAGTGATGGTAATAAACAGTGTATATATAATACTGCTCTACTATATCATCATATGAGATGTGACTACACTGTACAGCAGTGTTGACCAGCTTACCACATTCTAATAGAGCAGCATACTACCCTGCATCCCACTGCTGGCTTGCTTCTGAAACTAAGCAGGGTTGGTCCTGTTGAGTCCTTTGATGGGTGACCAGATGCTGCTGGAAGTGGTGTTGAAGGGCCAGTAGAAGGCACCCTTTGCTCTGGTCTAAAAAAAGATCCCATAGCCCTGTGTAGGGTGCCGTCTTTCGGGTGGGACGTTAAACAGGTGTCCTGACTCTGGTCACTAAAGAGCCCATGGCACTTATCGTAAGAGTAGGGGTGTTAACCCCGGTGTCCTGGCTAAATGCCCAAATCTGGCTCTCATACCATCATGGTCACCTAATCATCCCCAGCTTACAATTGGCTCATTCATCCTCCCTGTAACTATTCCTCAAGTAATTGCTGTAAATGAGAATGTATTCAGTCAACTTACCTGGTAAAATAAGGTATATATAAAAAAATAAAAATAGAGACCCACATTCTGGTAGGGCACCGGCGCCTCCCCACATTCTGGTAGGGCACCGGCGCCTCCCCACATTCTGGTAGGGCACCGGCGCCTCCCCACATTCTGGTAGGGCACCGGCGCCTCCCCACATTCTGCTAGGGCACCGGCGCCTCCCCACATTCTGGTAGGCCATCGGAGCCTCACCACATTCTAGTAGGCCATCGGAGCCTCACCACATTCTAGTAGGCCATCGGAGCCTCACCACATTCTAGTAGGCCATCGGAGCCTCACCACATTCTAGTAGGCCATCGGAGCCTCACCACATTCTAGTAGGCCATCGGAGCCTCACCACATTCTAGTAGGCCATCGGAGCCTCACCACATTCTAGTAGGCCATCGGAGCCTCACCACATTCTAGTAGGCCATCGGAGCCTCACCACATTCTAGTAGGCCATCGGAGCCTCACCACATTCTAGTAGGCCATCGGAGCCTCACCACATTCTAGTAGGACATCGGAGCCTCACCACATTCTAGTAGGCCATCGGAGCCTCACCACATTCTAGTAGGCCATCGGAGCCTCACCACATTCTAGTAGGCCATCGGAGCCTCACCACATTCTAGGAGAGCATCGGAGCCTTACCACATTCTAGGAGAGCATCAGAGCCTCACCACATTCTAGGAGGGCATCAGAGCCTCACCACATTCTAGGAGGGCATCGGAGCCTCACCACATTCTAGTAGGCCATCGGAGCCTCACCACATTCTAGTAGGGCATCAGAGCCTCACCACATTCTAGGAGAGCATCAGAGCCTTACCACATTCTAGGAGAGCATCAGAGCCTTCACACGTGATGCTGCGTGCTGCAAGGACAAACAAAAAGTAATTACACACCACACTGGCCACTGCTGGGCAGACAAATAAAGACATACCTTTTCATAGCAGACATTAGCCTGATGTAGAATTTTATATTATTATACATAGAAACAGACTGACTTGCTAGGATGCAGGTGTAGGTGGTTTCCAGGTATTTGTAGATTCCAACACAGGGGTCAGAAGTACGGAAGACTTCAGTGTTCACTTCACACACCCGTTTCCCATTGCACCTGGTGGATATCAGAAGGTAAGATGAGCTATGGCTGGGATTTAATCAAACGTGTTGTCAACAGGCATACAGCACTTGACATTTAAAGCAGACATCTGCAGTGTTTACCGGTAACGTCAGGAAAATTGGCTTTAAAAAGGCACATTGACGATACTGCAATGTGCTTTCAACAACGCGCCTCTGAATCCCAGCCTGTCTTTATCAAATAAACACTGACTGAGTACCTCGGTGAGAGGACCTCCAGGGTGCCTGTCTGTGAACACTGTGTGTTGGTCAGCTGGTTGGCAGGTCGTCCTTCTCTGCATGTGGTTCCGTCAGTCCGTCCGTACAGAGCTCTCTCAATGAAGATCACTCCAGAATCTAGCAGGGCAAGAAACACAATGTAAAGAAACAGACAGCACTATGGAGAGACCATCAGGATAGAATGTGTGTGTTCTTACCACAGATCAGGAACTGGACGTTTTCTCCATTGTCACAGGTGACCACTCTAGTCGCTGAGTGAGAAACAATCACATATACACCGAACAAAAAATAAAACACTCAAGTGTTGGTCCCATGTTTCATGAGCAGAAATAAAAAATCCCAGACGTGTTCCATATGCAAAACTGCTTATTTCTCTTAAATGTTTTACAAATTTGTTTACATCTCTTTTAGTAAGCATTTCTTCTTTGCCAAGATAATCCAGCCACCTGACAGATGCGTCAAATCAAGAAGCTGATTAAACAGCATGCTCATTACACAGGTACACATACTGGGAACAATAAAATGTGCAGTTTTGTCACAACACAATGCCACAGATGTCTCAAGTTGAGGGAGCGTGCAATTGGCATGCTGATCGCAGAAATGTCCACCAGAGCTGTTGCCACAGAATTTCATGTTCATTTCTCTACCATAAGCAGCCTCAAATGCTGTTCTAGAGAATTTGGCAATCTGTCCAACCAGCCTCACAAACGCAAACCACGTGTAACACCACCAATCCAGGACCACCACATCCAGCTTCTTCACCTGCGAGATTGTCGGATATGCCCTCCGAAGAAACATCACATGCAAAGCGTCAATACAGAACTAAGATCAAATCGTACTACACCGGCTCCGATGCCCGTCAGCTGTAGCAGGGCTTGCAAACTATTACAGACTACAAAGGGAAGCACAACCAAGAGCTGACCAGTGACAAGCCTACCAGTTGAGCTAAATTACTTCTATGCTCGCGTCAAGTAACACTGAAACATGCATGATAGCATCAGCTGTTCCGGATGACTGTGATCACGCTCTCCGCAGGTCAACATTCACAAGGCCGCAGGGCCAGACGGATTACCAGGACGAGTACTCCGAGCATGCGCTGACCAACTGGCAAATGTCTTCACTGACATTTTCAACCTCTCTCTGTCAGTCTAATACCAACATGTTTCAAGCAGACCACCATAGTGCCTGTGCCCAAGAACACTAAGGTAACCTGCCTAAATGACTATCGACCCATAGCACTCACATCTGTAGCCATGAAGTGCTTTGAAAGGCTGGCCATGGCACACGTCAACACCTTATCCCAGAAACTCAAGACCCACTCCAAATAGCATACCGCGCCAACAGGTCCATAGATGATGCAATCTCTATTGCACTCCACACTGCCCTTTCCCACCTGGACAAAAGGAACACCTATGTGAGAATGCTATTCATTGACTACAGCTCAGCATTCAACACCAGAGTGCCCTCAAAGCTCATCACTAAGCTAAGGACCCTGGGACTAAACACCTCCCTCTGCAACTGGATCCTGCTCTTCCTGACAGGCCAACCCAGGTGGTAAGGGTAGCTTACAAAACATCCGCCACACTGATCGTCAACACGTGGGCCCTTTAGGGGTGCGTGCTCAGTCCCCTCCTGTACTCCCTGTATACACGACTGCGCGGCCCTGCACGACTCCATCACACCATCATTAAGTTTGCCGATGTCAACAGTGGTAGGCCTGTTCAACGACGAGACAGCCTATAGGGAGGAGATCAGAGACCTGACCGTGTGGTGCAAGGACAACAACCTCTCCCTCAACATGATCAAGACAAAGGAGATGATTGTGGACTACACGAAAAGGAGGACCGAGCACGCCCCCATTCTCATCAACGGGGCTGTAGTGGAGCAGGTTGAGAACTTCAAGTTCCTTAGCGTCCACATCACCAACAAAGTAACATGGTCCAAGCACACCAAGACAGTCAGACTGAAAAGACTTGGCATGCACCATCGAGTGCACTGTGACGGGTTGCATAACTGCCTGGTATGGCAACTGCTCGGCCTCCGATCTCAAGGCACTAAAGAGGGTAGTGAGTACGGCCCAGTATATCACTGGGGTCAAGCTTCCTGCCATCCAGGACCTCTATACCAGGCAGTGTCAGAGGAAGGTCCTAAATTGTCAAAGACTCCAGCCACCTTAGACTTCTCTCTGCTACCGCACAGCAAGCGCTATCAGAGCGCCAAGTCTAGGTCCAAGAGGCTTCTAAACAGCTTCTACCCCCAAGACATACAACTCCAGAACATGTAATCAAATGGCTGAACCCCTTTACACCACTACCACAGTTATTATCTATGCATAGTCACTTTAATAACTCTACCTATGTGTACATATTACCTAAATTAACAACTAACTGGTACCCACTGTATATAGCCTTGCTACTGTTATTTTACTGCTGCTCTTTAATCATTTGTTACTTTAACTTTTTTTTCTATTAAAACTGCTGGTTAAGGGCTTGTAAGTAAGCATTCCATTGTAAAGTTCGGCACTTGTGACAAATAACATTTGATTTGCTGAGGAGTATTTCTGTCTGTAATAAAGACCTTGTGGGGAAAAACAAATTCCAATTGGCTGAGCCTGGCTACCCAATGGGTGGTGCTAGGCCCACCCACTTGGGAGCCAGGCCCACCCGTGGCTGCGCCCTTGCCCAGTCAAGTGAAATCCATAGATTAGGGCCTAATTAAGTAATTTCATATATGAACTGTAACTCAGTAAAATCTTTGAAATTGTTGTGTGGTTATTTTTCTTCAGTTTAGAAAATGATGCGCTCACACACAATCACCAACGTACCTGCAGCTGGTAGTGTACAGCAAACTGCAGCCAGCACTGAAACACATCACACAGCTAGTTCAGCTTTTCTAACCTTGGTCAGTCTCTTCGCAATTCTTTACAGGAGAAGAGTAGTGTACCGCATATACAGTAAGTATATACATACTGTACAGTATATAGTATGGTACAGAGTATAGACAGACATGGAACATCACCTAGTCCTCAATACAGGATGATGTATACTAGACCTGGGCCATACTGTTTATATTGGACTTCAATTACTTTCAATACTAACTGATACATTTAGAAACATCTGGAAAATACTGGAATGTATATTTTCAACTCTGTCAAATGCGTATTTTGTTACAAGTCAGTCAGTATACTCACAGGTGAACGCAGTCAGTCTTACAAGGCGCATGATGCTGGGTACAGGTGTGGTAGTAGCTGGTTCAGTTGTAGTAGTAACAGGTAAGATGTTACAGATGGTCACCTGGACAAATACAACTAACATTTATTGATACTTGCAAAGAATAGATATTTGTTTGCAAAGCATCAACCAGGAACACAAAGCACAGCGGTTTTGCAGTCAACTCGGCAACACAGAACTAAAATCTGACGCCAGCTCGAACCACATGTACTGTGTGATGGTGCTGTCCTCCCGTTACGCAATCACCACAGCATGAAACCCATTTTAGTTATCGTCGGGTTTTATTTTCTCTAGGTGTCGATCTACCTGTGATAATGTCACGTAATACAGTTTCAGTAAACATTTTAGTTAATTCTCCACGAGAGACAATCTAATTAACCAGTGCTTAATTTTAGCCGGCTTGCACCTTCATGTTTTAGACTTTCGTTGGGAACCTTTTTGGCCAGATTCAGTACCTCTCCCAGAATTTCATTTTTATCTTCACTTTTTCCCAATGTGAAAATTATTATAAAAATCAATCAAAGTTCATTCGAGTTGCCTCATTGGCAATTCTTCCTAACAGGCCATTCCCAATATTTCAAATACAATCACAGGAAAAGACAGGTTGGAAAGCAAATGGCTCTTGCTGAAGAGAAGACATCGGTCTGCTGTAGGCTACCAAAATATATTTGATCAGCTTCCAAATATTGTTTTACAATGTGAAACGAGAGATATGGTCTTTTGGCACGAACATCTCGGACATCTCCGGCGAGAGTACTGCGCATCATTGGTGAGTCAGTGACACTGGTAACTATATTCAGTGTCACTGACTTGCCGAATGATACGCAGTACTCTCGCATGTGTCTCCACACACCTAGGCCAAGGCTATTGATGGATTCAAGACAAGGTGGTTTTTAATGAGCTCAGAGTCAGTTTGTCAGTGTCAAAGTAGCCTGTCATTGCGATCATTTGTGCACTATTAAAGATTCTGCCAAAGTCAGTCATGTAAAATTATGCAGAATTGCATTAAATGTATTTATATAAAAGGCCACATTTTCCCCAGACCCTAGGCTACAAAACATTTTTCCCCGTGTGTGTGCGCACAACTTCTTTAATAAGCAGTTCTACTCTATGCCACTACACACATGCACAATCTGGTCTCAGAGCATTTTGTATTATTCTATACTTAGGGTTGGCTAAAAGGGTTAAGGGATGTGTTAGCTAACATGCTAAGTAGTTACAAAGTAGCTAAAACGTAGCCAGTAGTTGAAAAGTTGCTAATTAGCTAAAGTGATAATGTTGTTTCAAACTCGTCACCTTTGTGTTGCTAGAAATTTGCCTTCTACACCCACCCTGACCAATCACCATGCTTACATTTTTGTCTTAAGTAACCATACTGTATCATTCTAAACTGAGTGTTCCGGATTTACTTTTACTACGTATAGTCTGAGACCAGGCTGCAATGCGATGATATGCATGCAATGCTTTATTATAAAAGTGATATTCCCTCATGCGTTCCGGTACCTCAGAGTTCCCCAGGTCACCCTCTTCTCGCGCTCACTTTTTGTTCCGGCACCTACCGATTTACCAATTAAGCACTGAATTTAACAAAGTTTTCATGCGCCGGTCTTCCCATATTCACATAGATGACTACACCATATGTGAGTGAATCGCAAGAAGCATTATATTGGTTTTTCATTTCAATAGTACAATCGCCAGTTACCATAGATTTCAACATAATTTACGCTATGACTATGTCCTTTGTTGTTTCTTTATTGGACCAATTACACGTGTACACTTTGATTATTTCAAGTTGTTTGTATTGTTTGCTCATCTCACCCTGAGCTGGCTTGTTTCTCCTGCGTCTCTGAAAGGAGCGTGCTCAGGTATTAATGATTATATATCCTATGGCAGACGTCCCCAATTACATTCAGCCGTGGGATGTTTTGCTTGACGGGAATTCTATTAATGCCCCTGGCCTGCGCCCCGGGTGAACCCGGTAAGCGTTGATTGCCTTCGTTTTGAACCGGGCCGCCTCCCGGCATTGAGCTGGGTGCCCCAAATTTGTCGGGCGGCGAATTGTACACACCATGCTTACATCACTGGGCCCGTAATAGGTCAATCAAACTTTATTGGTATGGTAATATTTAGCTAATTTGTCACAATGTTTTTAACCACCATCTGGGTTCAAATCCTGAAAGAGGGTTAGCAACCTTTTGTTGTTCAATGTACGGGGAGAATTACGGACGGAAGATGGCGGAAACTGAGGTTTTGTTTGACACTACTAGTGAGTCGAGTGAAGCTAATAGTACACAAAGTGAAAATGAGTGAGTTACAGGGGCGAAGAAAAAGGGAAACAAGAAAAGTAAAGCTATGTTGGAAAATAGGAAACCACTAGACTCGTTTTTGGTCTTCGTCAGGGTTTTGGATGAATGCTACTTGGGAAATCCGTTCAATGTCTCTAGGAAAATCTGGAACGTGTTGGAAGAAAGTGTGGAGTCGGTGAGAGTCACAAGAAGTGGTCTTATTTTTGTGTATATCTGCTGAGCAGAAGAAGCGTGTGTTAATTAAACAGTGACGACCCGTCATTCAGGGCAGGTGGGGCTCAGACCCACATTTTTAGCAACAAAAAATATATACATCTTTTTGGGGGGGGGGGGGGGGGGCTTGCCTGTTTTGCATGTTATTTTGGCATTAACTTCTTATGGCTGCAGGGGCAGTATTGAGTATTTTGGATGAAAGGTGCCTATAGTCAACTGCCTGCTCCTCAGTCCAATTTGCTAATATATGCATACTATTATTAGTATTGGATAGAAAATACTCTGAAGTTTCTAAAACTGTTTGAATGATGTCTGTGAGTATAACAGAACTCATATGGCAGGCAAAAACCAGAGAAAAAATCCAAACAGGAAGTGGGAATTCTGAGGTTGGTCGATTTTCAACCAAGACCCTATTGAATACACAGTGGGATATGGATGAGTTTGCGCTTCCCAGGGCTTCCACTAGATGTCAACAGTCTGTAGAACCTTGTCTGATGCCTCTACTGTGAACTGGGGCCGAAGGAGACAGGAATTAGTCAGGTATATCATGACCTGACCATGCTCTGACCATGCGCGTTCACATGAGAGGGAGCTCTGTTCCATCGCACATCTGAAGTCAATGTAATTCTTCGGTTGGAACGTTACTGAAGATTTATGTTAAAAACATTCTAAAGATTGATTCAATACATCGTTTGACATGTTTCTACTGACTGTTACGGAACTTTTTGACATATCAAATCAAATTTTATTTGTCACATACACATGGTTAGCAGATGTTAATGCGAGTGTAGCGAAATGCTTGTGCTTCTAGTTCCGACAATGCAGTAATAACCAACGAGTAATCTAACCTAACAATTCCACAACTACTACCGTATACACACAAGTGTAAAGGGATAAAGAATATTTACATAAAGATATATGAATGAGTGATGGTACAGAACGGCATAGGCAAGATGCAGTAGATGGTATCGAGTACAGTATATACATATGAGATGAGTAATGTAGGGTATGTAAACATAAAAGTGCATAGTTTAAAGTGGCTAGTGATACATGTATTACATAAAGATGGCAAGATGCAGTAGATGATATAGAGTACAGTATATACATATACATTATATTAAGTGGCATTGTTTAAAGTGGCTAGTGATACATTTTTGATCAATTTCCATCAATTTCCATTATTAAAGTGAACTGGAGTTGAGTCAGTATGTTGGCAGCAGCCACTCGATGTTAGTGGTGGCTGTTTAACAGTCTGATGGCCTTGAGATAGAAGCTGTTTTTCAGTCTCTCGGGTCCCTGCTTTGATGCACCTGTACTGACCTCGCCTTCTGTCAGGTTTTGGCCAGGACTGTTCTGGTTTTTTGTCACTAGATGTCCCCATTGCACCTTTTTTGTACCTTTTGTTTTTCCCTTGCTCTAATTATTGTTTGCACCTGTATGTCGTTCCCTTGTTAGTATTTAATCCCTGTGTGTTCCTCAGTTCCTTGCTCAGTGTTTGTATGTTAGCACCCAGCCCCAGCCCAAGCCTTGTTGTGAACATATATTTTTCTCTTGTTGGATTTTCCAGAGGTTCTCTGGTTTTGTTCTTTTGTATTTTGGATTAGTCTTTTGAGGTTTGTTTTTCCCTTGCTGTTTTTACCACTTTGTGGATTTTCTTTGTATTTTGGAAGATATCTATTTTTTATTAAACCACCATCTCTAGTACTGCTGTGTCTGCCTCATCTTCTGGGTTCTGCCGATTTAGTGACTGTTTCTCGCACCGGGTCCTGACAGAAACACTGAGCCATTAAAATGAACCCAGAGGCAGCCAGTACCCAGGACTTTTTCCCCAGCTGTCCCACCACGAGGGGACTGTCCAACGTCACGAAGCTGCTCTGGTTCAGCAAGAGGCCTTAATGGCTGGACATTCTCAACTTCTGTCGGAGATGATGACTTCCATAAAGCAGATTTCTGATCAACTTTCTCCTGCAACCGCTTCTGCTCCAGTTCATCAGATTCAAGTGCCCGTGGCAGTTAACCCCCTGGCTGAACCTCGTCTGCCGCCTCCCCAACGGTTCTCAGGTGATCCGAGTGGTTGTAAGGGGTTTTTCACCCAATGTTCTCTCTCCTTCGAGCTGCAACCCTCGTCATTTCCCACCGACCGGTCCAAGATAGCATATATCATCACCCTGCTGTCGGAAAAAGCCCTAGCCTGGGCTACTGCTGTGTGGGATGCCCAAAGTCCCTGCTGTGCCAGCTACTCTACCTTTGCTGAAGAATTCAAGCGAGTGTTTCAAGGTCCTACCAGCGGTCCTGACTCAGCCAAACAGCTCCTGACTCTCCGCCAAGGTCGGCGCAGCGTGACGGACTATGCCATCCAGTTCCGCACGGTGGCAGCAGCGAGTGGCTGGAATGACGAGGCGCTCACAGTGTGCTTTTTGAAGGGTCTTTCCGACACCATCCAAGATGAACTGGTCACTCGGGAACCACCGGACAACCTCGAGTCCCTGATCAAGTTGGCTTCACGCATAGACCAGCGTCTGAGAGAGAGAGAGCTCAACCGTAGATCTCTCACCCTAGCTCCTATCGGTCCCAGCTCCGAGTCTCCACCTTTATCCCCGCTGACTCCACCGGAACCCATGCAGGTTGGACGCATCTCCCAGGCTGAGAGAGACCGCCGGATGAGGGAGCGATGCTGTCTATATTGCGGCAAACCGGGCCATTTCCTCTCCACGTGTCCCGGGCTCCAGGGAAAACGCACTCTCCCGTGCAGGCCTGGGAGGACGGTAACGGGAAACATAACCTCCTCTCATCCATCCAACTCCCGCCTGCTCATTCCAGTTACCCTTTCCTGGGACAACCACGAGCTTCCCCTTCAAGCCTTGGTAGACTCTGGAGCCGCAGGTAACTTCATGGATGGTGTCTGGGCGAAGGAGAATGGCGTTCCCTCTGAACCTCTAAGTGACCCCATAAGGGTTACTACGTTGGATGGAAGCCCTTTGGGATCTGGACTTGTCACTCGTGTCACTACCCCCTTGCGTCTTTCAGTTTCCCAACACCAGGAAGTGATGAACTTTCATCTGACCTCGTGTTCCGAGTTCCCTCTCGTCCTTGGATACCCCTGGCTTCACAGCCATAACCCTCACATCGACTGGTCTGTGGGCACTATCAAGCAGTGGGGTCCTACGTGCCAAGCCACTTGTATCTTCCCAAGTTCCCCGAGTTCCCCTCCCGAGTCTCTAGAATCCATCGACCTGTCCCGAGTTCCCGAGTGTTACCATGACCTCAAACCGGTATTTAGCAAACAGAGGGCCACCAAACTACCACCCCATAGACCTTACGATTGCCCCATCGACCTGTTTCCGGGCACCTGCCCCCCCAGGGGTCGGATCTTTTCCCTATCTCCTCCCGAACGAGCTGCTATGGATACCTACATCAAGGACGCTCTGGCAGCAGGCCTCATGCGTCCATCCACCTCGCCGGCGGGAGCAGGGTTTTTCTTTGTGGCCACAAAAGACGGGGGATTACGTCCTTGCATCGACTACCGGGGACTTAATGCCATAACCGTCCGTAACCGCTACCCGCTACCCCTTATGGCCACAGCCTTTGAGCTGCTCCAGGAAGCAGTGGTCTTCACTAAGCTTGACCTGCGGAACGCATACCATCTTGTGCGGATCAAACCCGGTGACGAGTGGAAGACCGCTTTCAACACGCCTACTGGTCACTACGAATACTTGGTGATGCCCTTCGGCCTGACCAACGCCCCGGCTGTGTTCCAAGCGCTCATAAACAATGTGCTTAGGGATATGCTTAACATTTTCGTGTTTGTTTACTTGGATGACATCCTCATCTTTTCGAGCTCCCTTCAAGAACACACTAAGCATGTCAGACAAGTGCTCAAACGCCTCCTAGACAGCCATTTGTACGTTAAGCCGGAAAAGTGTGAATTCCATTCCTCTCGAGTACAGTTCCTGGGATTTGTAGTGGAACCCGGTCGAGTCCAGATGGACCCCAAGAAGGTAGGGGCGGTAGCAGATTGGCCCACCCCCAAGTCCGTTAAGGAAGTTCAGCGTTTCCTGGGCTTCACTAACTTCTACCGCAAGTTCATCAAGAACTTCAGCTCGGTGGCAGCCCCTCTCTCAGCTTTAACCAAGGGTGGCAACACAAGGTTTCTGTGGGGAAGAGAAGCTGAGACGGCCTTCAAGGACTCAAGCAGCGCATCCTCTCTGCTCCCATCCTGACACTACCGACGGCGGATGAACCTTTTGTGGTGGAGGTAGACGCATCAGAGGTTGGTGTTGGAGCTGTCCTGTCTCAGAGGGGTGAAGACAAGAGGCTTCATCCTTGCGCCTTCTTCTCTCACCGGCTTACCCCGGCCGAGAGGAATTACGATGTGGGGGATCGTGAACTCCTAGCGTTTAAGATGGCATTGAAGGAATGGAGACACTGGCTCGAGGGGGCTTCTCAACCGTTTCAAGTGCTTACGGACCACAAAAATCTGGAGTATATCCAGCAGGCGAAGCGGTTGAACTCCAGACAAGCTCGATGGTCTCTTTTCTTCAGCCGATTCCAGTTTATTCTCACCTATAGACCCGGGTCGAAGAATCTCAAACCGGATGCCTTGTCACGAGTCTACTCTCCTGCCATTCGAGAAGATACTGACATGACTGTTCTTCCTGCCGCTAAGATCGTGGCTCCGATCTCGTGGCAAGTGGAGGATACCGTGAAACAAGCTCAAGCCATCGAACCGGGCCCTGGAGGAGGTCCTGCTAATCGGTTGTTTGTTCCCAAGGCAGCAAGGTCCCAAGTCCTTCTGTGGGGGCACTCCTCTCGCCTCACCTGTCACCCGGGCGTAGGTCGCACCTTGGAGTTCATCCAGCGTAAGTTCTGGTGGCCCACCATAAAAGAAGACGTTGCCACTTTCGTCAAGGCCTGTTCCGTGTGCTGCCAGGGCAAATCTTCTCACCTCCGCCCTCAAGGACTCCTTCACCCTTTATCTATTCCCCACCGACCCTGGTCCCATATCTCGCTGGACTTTATTACTGGCCTTCCTCCGTCCCATGGTAATACTACGATCCTAGTCATCATCGACAGGTTTTCTAAGGCGGCCAGGTTTGTTCCCTTGACCAAATTACCTTCTGCCAAGGAAACAGCTGAGTTGGTGATTAACCATGTGTTCCGAGTCTTTGGCATCCCGCAAGATATGGTTTCCGACAGAGGTCCCCAGTTCGCCTCAAGGTTTTGGAAGGCCTTCTGCCAACTCATAGGGGCCACGGCCAGTTTATCTTCAGGGTACCATCCGGAGTCCAACGGCCAAACTGAGAGGATGAATCAGGAGCTGGAAACCACCCTCAGATGTATGGTTTCCAACAACCCATCCACATGGTCATCCTTCATTGTTTGGGCTGAGTACGCGCACAACACCTTGTGCTCCTCCTCCACTGGTATATCCCCGCACGAGTGTCAGTTTGGCTATGCTCCTCTATTGTTCCCGGACCAGGAGGCAGAAGTCAGAGTGCCTTCAGCCTCGAGGTTCATCAGACGCTGTCGGCTTACGTGGAAGAAGGCCCGTCTTAATCTTCTGCGTTCCTCACAGCAGTACCAACGACAAGCCAACAGACGTCGCCGTCCCGGTCCTACCCTGTACCCCGGCCAGAGAGTATGGCTCTCAACAAAAAACTTACCGCTACGGGTGGAGTCTCGCAAGCTGTCCCAGAGATTCATCGGACCCTTTAAGATTGCCAGGAGAGTCAATCCCGTTACTTTTCGCCTGCACTTACCCAGATCCCTTAAAATCAATCCCACATTTCACATTTCTTTATTAAAACCTGTTGTTTTTTCTCCCCTTATTCCGGCAGGCAGACCTCCCCCTCCGCCCCGTGTCATCGGAGGCCAGTCGGCTTATACCGTCCACCGGATACTGGACTCCCGCCGGGTGCAGCGGTCCTGGCAGTATCTGGTGGACTGGGAAGGCTACGGTCCCGAGGAGCGCTCCTGGGTTCCTGCCAAGGACATACTGGACCCTGACCTCATTCGTCAGTTCAGGGCCCTCCACCCTGAGAAGGCTGGTAGGAACGTCAGGAGCCGTTCCTAGGAGGGGGATTCTGTCAGGTTTTGGCCAGGACTGTTCTGGTTTTTTGTCACTAGATGTCCCCATTGCACCTTTTTTGTACCTTTTGTTTTTCCCTTGCTCTAATTATTGTTTGCACCTGTATGTCGTTCCCTTGTTAGTATTTAATCCCTGTGTGTTCCTCAGTTCCTTGCTCAGTGTTTGTATGTTAGCACCCAGCCCCAGCCCAAGCCTTGTTGTGAACATATATTTTTCTCTTGTTGGATTTTCCAGAGGTTCTCTGGTTTTGTTCTTTTGTATTTTGGATTAGTCTTTTGAGGTTTGTTTTTCCCTTGCTGTTTTTACCACTTTGTGGATTTTCTTTGTATTTTGGAAGATATCTATTTTTTATTAAACCACCATCTCTAGTACTGCTGTGTCTGCCTCATCTTTTGGGTTCTGCCGATTTAGTGACTGTTTCTCGCACCGGGTCCTGACACCTTCTGGATGATAGCGGGGTGAACAGAGAGTGGCTCGGGTGGTTGTTGTCCTTGATGATTTTCATGGCCTTCCTGTGACATCGGGTGGTGTAGGTGTCCTGGAGGGCAGGTAGTTTGCCACCAGTGATGCGTTGTGCAGACCTCACTACCCTCTGGAGAGCCTTACGGTTGTGGGCGGAGCAGTTGCCGTACCAGGCGGTGATACAGCCTGACAGGATGCTCTCGATTGTGCATCTGTAGAAGTTTGTGAGTGCTTTTGGTGACAAGCCGAATTTCTTCAGCCTCCTGAGGTTGAAGAGGCGCTGCTGCGCCTTCTTCACAACGCTGTCTGTGTGGGTGGACGAATTCAGTTTGTCCGTGATGTGTACGCCGAGGTACTTAAAACTTACTACCCTCTCCACTACTGTCCCTTCGATGTGGATAGGGGGATGCTCCCTCTGCTGTTTCCTGAAGTCCACAATCATCTCCTTTGTTTTGTTGACGTTGAGTGTGAGGTTATTTTCCTGACACCACACTCCGAGGGCCCTCACCTCCTCCCTGTAGGCCGTCTCGTCATTGTTGGTAATCAAGCCTACCACTGTAGTGTCGTCTGCAAACTTGATGATTGAGTTGGAGGCGTGCATGGCCACGCAGTCATGGGTGAACAGGGAGTACAGTAGAGGGCTCAGAACGCACCCTTGTGGGGCCCCAGTGTTGAGGATCAGCGGGGTGGAGATGTTGTTACCTACCCTCACCACCTGGGGGCGGCCCGTCAGGAAGTCCAGGACCCAGTTGCACAGGGCGGGGTCGAGACCCAGGGTCTCGAGCTTGATGACGAGTTTGGAGGGTACTATGGTGTTAAATGCTGAGCTGTAGTCGATGAACAGCATTCTCACATAGGTATTCCTCTTGTCCAGATGGGTTAGGGCAGTGTGCAGTGTGGTTGCGATTGCGTCGTCTGTGGACCTATTTGGGGCGGTAAGCAGATTGGAGTGTGTCTAGGGTGTCAGGTAGGGTGGAGGTGATATGGTCCTTGGCTAGTCTCTCAAAGCACTTCATGATGACGGAAGTGAGTGCTACGGGGCGGTAGTCGTTTAGCTCAGTTACCTTAGCTTTCTTGGGAACAGGAACAATGGTGGCCCTCTTGAAGCATGTGGGAACAGCAGACTGGGATAAGGATTGATTGAATATGTCCATAAACACACCAGCCAGCTGGTCTGCGCATGCTCTGAGGACGCGGCTGGGGATGCCGTCTGGGCCTGCAGCCCTGCGAGGGTTAACACGTTTAAATGTTTTACTCACGTCGGCTGCAGTGAAGGAGAGTCCGCAGGTTTTGGTAGCGGGCCGTGTCAGTGGCACTGTATTGTCCTCAAAGCGAGCAAAGAAGTTATTTAGTCTGCCTGGGAGCAAGACATCCTGGTCTGCGACGGGGCTGGTTTTCTTTTTGTAATCCGTGATTGACTGTAGACCCTGCCACATACCTCTTGTGTCTGAGCCGTTAAATTGCAACTCTACTTTGTCTCTATACTGATGCTTAGCTTGTTTGATTGCCTTGCGGAGGGAATAGCTACACTGTTTGTATTCGGTCATGTTTCCGGTCACCTTGCCCTGGTTAAAAGCAGTGGTTCGCGCTTTCAGTTTTGCGCGAATGCTGCCATCAATCCACGGTTTCTGGTTTGGGGATGTTTTAATAGTTGTTGTGGGTACGACATCGCCGATGCACTTTCTAATGAACTCGCTCACCGAATCAGCGTATTCGTCAATGTTGTTGTTGGACGCAATGCGGAACATATCCCAATCCATGTGATCGAAGCAGTCTTGAAGCGTGGAATCAGATTGGTCGGACCAGCGTTGAACAGACCTGAGCGCGGGAGCTTCCTGTTTTAGTTTCTCTCTGTAGGCTGGAAGCAACAAAATAGAGTCGTGGTCAGCTTTTCCGAAAGGAGGGCGGGGGAGGGCCTTATATGCGTCGCGGAAGTTAGAATAACAATGATCCAGGGTTTTACCAGCCCTGGTTGCGCAATCGATATGCTGATAGAATTTAGGGAGTCTTGTTTTCAGATTAGCCTTGTTAAAATCCACAGCTACAATGAATGCAGCCTCAGGATATGTGGTTTCCAGTTTACATAGAGTCAAATAAAGTTCGTTCAGGGCCATTGATGTGTCTGCTTGGGGGGGAATATATACGGCTGTGATTATAATCAAAGAGAATTCCCTTGGTAGATAATGCGGTCGACATTTGATTGTGAGGAATTCTAAGTCAGGTGAGCAGAAGGACTTGAGTTCCTGTATGTTGTTATGATCACATCACGTCACGTTAATCATAAGGCATACCCCCCCGCCCCTCTTCTTACCAGAATGATGCTTGTTTCTGTCGGAGCGATGCGTGAAGAAACCAGCTGGCTGCAACGACTCCGATAGCGTCTCTCGAGTGAGCCATGTTTCCGTGGAGCAAAGAACGTTACAGTCTCTGATGTCTCTCTGGAAGGAAACCCTTGCTCGGATTTCATGAACCTTGTTGTCAAGAGACTGGACATTGGCGAGTAGTATGCTAGGGAGTGGTGCGCGATGTGCCCGTCTCCGGAGCCTGACCAGAAGACCGCTTCGTTTGCCCCTTTTACGGCGGCGTTGTTTAGGTTCGCCGGCTGGGATCAGATCCATTGTGGAAGGCAAAACACAGGACCCGCTTCGGGAAAGTCATATTCCTGGTCGTAATGATGGTGAGTTGACGTTGCTCTTATATTCAGTAGGTCCTCCCGACTGTATGTAATAAAACATAAGATTACCTGGGGTACCAATGTAAGAAATAACACGTAAAAAACAAACAAAAACAAAAGCTGCTTTTAGTGAACGTCTGCTTTTAGTGAACGCGCTTCCTGACTTTGGATTTGTTTACCAAACACGCTAACAAAAATAGCTATTTGGACATAAATGATGGACATTACCGAACAAAACGAACATTTCTTGTGGAAGTGGAAGTCCTGGGAGTGCATTCCGACGAAGATCAGCAAAGGTAAGTGAAGATTTATAATGCTTTTTATGAGTTTTGTTGACTGCACAATTTGGCGGGTAACTGTATGGCTTCCTTTTGTGGCTGAACGCTGTTCTCAGATTATTGAATATTGTGCTTTTGCCGTAAAGCTTTTTGAAATCTGACACAGCGGTTGCATTAAGAACAAGTGTATCTTTAATTCTATGTAAAACATGTATCTTTCATCAAAGTTTATGATGAGTATTTATGTTATTTGACGTGGCTCTCTGCAATTTCTCCAGATATTTTGGAGGCATTTCTGAACATGGCGCCAATGTAAACTGAGGTTTTTGGATATAAATATGAACTTTATCGAACAAAACATATATATATTGTGTAACATGAAGTCCTATGAGTGTCATCTGATGAAGATCATCAAAGGTTAGTGATTCATTTTATCTCTATTTCTGCTTTTTGTGACTCCTGTCTTTGGCTGGGAAAATGACTGTTTTTCTGTGATTTTGCAGTGACCTAATATAATTGTTTGTGGTGCTTTCGCTGTAAAGCCTATTTGAAATCGGACACTTTGGTGGGATTAACAACAAGATTACCTTTAAAATGGTATAAGATACATGTATGTTTGAGGAATTTTAATTATGAGATTTCTGTTGTTTGAATTTGGCGCCCTGCACTTTCATTGGCTGTTGTCATATCATCCCGTTAACGGGACTGCAGCCATAAGAAGTTTTAATACGTGTCACATGTCAGTTTGAAACGATGTAAAAATATATATTGAGTTAATAAAGCTGCATACAAACATGGGCTGTGGTTCAAACTCAAAGTAGACAGCCCTCGGCCCTTGAGGGAATCCCCGCTACTTTGTTTGTCGTTGGTCCAAATGATTAGCCAAACAAGGGAAGTTTGCAACGTAAGCCCCTCAGCCCTCGTTTTTTAATGGAGTGTGCGAGTGTACAATTATGTTCACTTCGGAGCCTGAAAAGCCCCATAATTCAATTTGTAATGATTGTACATCTGCTAAGTAAAGTCTGCCTAAACTTAACCTCAACGTCAATATGTAGTCAACATACAAGTGTAAGTAAAAAGGAATGTAAATAAGTTAGAAATTGTGCTACTAATGCACAAACACATCTCATAAAAGTAATGATGTTTTTGTTTGGTAAGCTTTTGGAAATTGTAGAAATAAAACATTTTCCTCCTTCAGAAGTAGCTAAGCAGGCTAATGTTTTTTAGCTAATAAATTTGCAAGCTATCATACAGTAGGTGTATATTAATAATTATGTATTTTATATGATTGCATGTCTACTTATATTAAGCACCCACAAGCTACCGGTGGCTGAAAACACAATCATTGCGGGATGAATGGCTGAAGAATTTCCAGGCAGAGGCGGTCCATTTAAAAATCATTCCTTCCTCCCTTGCCCTTTGCCCTGCAAGTGTATACTCGTCAGACGTCATGATAACTCATCAGAACTGTCCACTTAATTTGAAGGCTGGGGGATAGGGTGTGTATTCTAAGTGTTTGGAATGCAGCCATGGTCTCTTTTTTTGTTTGTTTTTTACTAAGGCAACTCCAGAATGCAGGTGTTTCAGCCTAGCTCAGTGCTTTCTGTGGTGGTGGGGCGGGACAGTAGAAAATTGGAGCATTGTGCCGTGATTGACTCAGTGTTCTGTCACTCATGGGGTCCTTACGCAATAGCCAAGCTTAAGTCCTTAGAAAGGGTAGACATCCAACATTTCAGCCCTTTGGTTCCTGCCAAGAAGGCTCAAGGTCATTGGCCACAGAAATGACGTAATATCACGTTATATGTTCAAATCAAAGTTTGTCACGTGCACTGAATACAAAAGGTTTCAGTGAAATGCTTACTTACAAGCGCTAACCAACAGTGCAATTTTTAAGTAAAAAATAGGTATTAGGTAAACAATAGATAAGTAAAGAAATAAAAAAACAGTAAAATGACAGTGAAAATAACAGTAGGGAGGCTATATACAGGTGGTACCGGTACAGAGTCAATGTGCGGGGGCACCGGTTAGTCGGGCTAATTGAGGTATTAAGTACATGTAGGTATAGTTAAAGTGACTATGCATTGATAATAAACGGTTAACCTTTTATTGTCAAAGGTTAAAGTGACTATGCATTGATAATAAACAGAGTAGCAGCAGCGTAAAGTAGGGGGTGTCGGGACACAATGCAAATAGTCCAGGTAGCCAATGTGCGGGGGCACTAGTTAGTCGGTACAGTAGCTTTGATTGGACTGATCATGTCAACATCTTACTTTCACAATCTTAGCTACTGTAGCAGTCACCATGAATCAAGTCTACTGGCAAATCCTTTTTAATCCTTGTCATATGAAGAGAAATTATAGATAAAACGTATCGGTGCTCATCGGCCATTGGACATAAACATTACACAACAATTTGGAGATCGCAAATTCAACAATGAGTGGTTTGTAAGTGTAACGGCGTTCCTCCTCCTCTTCATCCGAAGAGGAGGAGCAGGGATTGAACCAAAATGCAGCTTCTTGAGTTGACATGATTTATTTAAAGAAAACACGAAAACACGAACTTCACTATAAACTAACAAAACAACAAACGGAGTAGACAGACCTGGACGACGAACTTACATGAAACACGAAGAACTCACGAACAGGAAAATTACTACACAAAATGACGAACGAACGAAACAGTCCCGTATGGTGCAACATAGACACAGGAGACAACCACCCACACCAAACAATGTGACAACACCTACCTTAATATGATTCTCAATCAGAGGAGATTAAAACCACCTGCCTCTAATTGAGAACCATATTAGGTACCCATTAACCAACATAGAAACAGAAAACATAGACTGCCCACCCAAACTCACGTCCTGACCAACTAACACATACAAAAACTAACAGAAAACAGGTCAGGAACGTGACATAACCCCCCCCTTAAGGTGCGAACTCCGGGCGCACCAGCACAAAGTCTAGGGTAGGGTCAGGGTGGGCATCTGACCACGGTGGTGGCTCAGGCTCTGGGCGAGGTCCCCACCCCACCATAGTCAATCCCAGCTTACGTCTCTCCCTCAGAATGACCACCCTCTTACTCCACCCACCTAATATACCGGGTAACATCAAAATAAGGGACAGCTCCGGGACAAGGTAGCTCAGGACAGATAGGTAGGTCAGGATAGAGAGGTAGCTCAGGATAGAGAGGTAGCTCAGGATAGAGAGGTAGCTCAGGATAGAGGGGCAACTCCGGACTGAAGGGCAGCTCCGGACAGAGAGACAGCTCTGGACTGAGGGGCAGTTCTGGATACATGGCAGCTCTGGGCTGAGGGACAGCTCATGGTTGGCTGACGGCTCTGGACGCTCATGGCTGGCTGACGGCTCTGGACGCTCATGGCTGGCTGACGGCTCTGGACGCTCATGGCTGGCTGACGGCTCTGGACGCTCATGGCTGGCTGACGGCTCTGGACGCTCATGGCTCGCTGACGGCTCTGGACGCTCATGGCTCGCTGACGGCTCTGGAAGATCCAGTCTGGTTGGCGGCTCTGGCAGATCCTGTCTGGTTGGCGGCTCTGGCAGATCCTGTCTGGTTGGCGGCTCTGGCAGATCCTGTCTGGTTGACGGCTCTGGCAGATCCTGTCTGGTTGGCGGCTCTTGCAGATCCTGTCTAATGAATGGCTCTAGCGGCTCCTGACTGACTATCGGCTCTGACGGCTCGGGACAGACGGGCGGCTCTAATGGCTCGGGACAGACGGATGGCTCAGATGGCGCTGGGGAGACGGATGGCTCAGATGGCGCTGGGGAGACGGATGGCTCAGATGGCGCTGGGGAGACGGATGGCTCAGATGGCGCTGGGGAGACGGATGGCTCAGATGGCGCTGGGGAGACGGATGGCTCAGATGGCGCTGGGGAGACGGATGGCTCTGGCCGGATAAGGCGCACTGTAGACCTGGTGCGTGGTGCCGGAACTGGAGGCACCAGGCTAAGGACACGCACCTTCATGCTAGTGCGGGGAGCAGGGACAGGGCACACTGGACTCTCAAAGCGTACTATTTGCCTGGTGCGTGGTACCGGCACTGGTGGCACCGGGCTGAGGGCACGCACATCAGGACGAGTACGGGGAGAAGGAACAGTGTGTACAGGGCTCTGGAGACGCACAGGTGGCTAAGTGCATGGTGCCGGAACTGGAGGCACTGGGCTGGAGACACGCACCATAGGAAGAGTGCGTGGAGGAGGAACAGGGCTCTGAAAACGCACTGGAAGCCTGGTGCGTGGTGTAGGCACTGGTGGTACTAGGCTGGGGCGAGGAGGTAGCGCCGGAAATACCGGACCGTGCAGGCGTACTGGCTCCCTTGAGCATTGAGCCTGCCCAACCTTACCTGGTTGAATGCTCCCCGTCGCCCGCCCAGTGCGGGGAGGTGGAATAACCCGCACCGGGCTATGTAGGCGAACCGGGGACACCATGCGTAAGGCTGGTGCCATGTAAGCCGGCCCGAGAAGACGCACTGGAGACCAGACGCGTTGAGCCGGCCTCATGACACCTGGCTCAATGCCCAATCTAGCCCTACCAGTGCGGGGAGGTGGAATAACCCGCACCGGGCTATGCACACGTACAGGAGACACCGTGCGCTCTACTGCGTAACACGGTGTCTGCCCGTACTCCCGCTCTCCGCGGTAAGCCTGGGAAGTGGGCGCAGGTCTCCTACCTGCCCTCGGCCCACTACCTCTTAGCCCCCCCCCAAGACATTTTTGGGGTTTCTTCTCGGGCTTCCAGCCACGTCTCCTTGCTGCCTCCTCATACCAACGCTCTTGGGCTCTCGCTGCCTCCATCTCCTCACGAGCGCGGCGATATTCCCCAATATGCGCCCAGTGTCCTTTTCCCTCCAATACTTCCTCCCAAGTCCACGAGTCCTGCTTACTTGGCCGCTGCTCGAATTTCCGCTGCTTGGTTCTGGTATGGTGGGTGGTTCTGTAACGGCGTTCCTCCTCCTCTTCATCCGAAGAGGTGGAGCAGGGATTGAACCAAAATGCAGCTTCTTGAGTTGACATGATTTATTTAAAGAAAACACGAAAACACGAACTTCACTATAAACTAACAAAACAACAAACGGAGTAGACAGACCTGGACGACGAACTTACATGAAACACGAAGAACTCACGAACAGGAAAATGACTACACAAAATGACGAACGAACGAAACAGTCCCGTATGGTGCAACATAGACACAGACACAGGAAACAACCACCCACACCAAACAATGTGACAACACCTACCTTAATATGATTCTCAATCAGAGGAGATGAAAACCACCTGCCTCTAATTGAGAACCATATCAGGTACCCATTAACCAACATAGAAACAGAAAACATAGACTGCCCACCCAAACTCACGTCCTGACCAACTAACACATACAAAAACTAACAGAAAACAGGTCAGGAACGTGACAGTAAGGAATTGGTGACAGTGGCTAACTGCAAGCATTGCAGCTGGAAAGTCGGGAATAAACAGCTCAAACATTCAACTCGGAATTGTAAATCTGTCATCTTTCTCTTTGATGACAAAATTTGTCCACAAAGGACTGCCGCGCCACTTTCCTGTTCAAGCATATCACAACAAATGAGTCCAAAAAAGTATTATGCTGCTTCATAAATTATGTACTGTAGGATGCCAGAGAGATATCTACCCTGTCGCTAAGAAAGTAATACTAAGTGTATGTTGTGTAGTAAGCTGTTAGTAGCCCATGTGCCTCACCCTAGTAATTTGGACTATTTTCACCAACGTGGTATTGTTAACACATTGTTCCTGACCGGTGTGGGCTTGTTTACTAAATTGTTTTGTACAGCTCTGACAGTGCTACTGATAGTAGTGGTGGCACTTGTTTTTTTTAAAGGCACTAAATGAGGCTGAATGAACTGTTTCGCTGCCAGACAAGGCTCCGCTGATAGCCAGGTGTAGCAGTGGTAAGGTGTTTGGACTGCTGTTGGAACAGCTTTATGTAGGCCCTAACAGTTTGTGGGCACCGTTTGCCACCGTTATAGGGCAATTAATGTATTGTTTAGAGTTGTGTTGTGTAGTGGCTTTACTGGCATGCACCCACTTTTGTTAAATTTTCTTCACTAAGATTTACCTGCTAAAATCGCCACTGGTGTTAAGACTTAAAAAGATATAATTGGAATGTTTCCTGCATGGATTTTCGTAGCAGGGAGGCTATCAATGGGGTTATTTATTGGGTGGAGCAAGAAATAAAGGCAGAAGATATAACTGAAGACATCGATGCAGTTGTTGGTGCACGTCGATTGACCTGTATGGTGGACGGAGAAAATAAGTATTCTTCATCCATGCTACTGTTCTTTGATTAAGAGTCTCTCCCTTCTCATATCAAGTTAGGATTCATGAGATACCCTGTAAGAGCTTTTGTGCACAAGCCTCTTCAGCGTCATGAATGTAAAAGATCTGTCAAGTGTGTGCAGAAGGGAAGAATATCGTATACCAGATGAAGGGAAATGCTGCAAATGTGGAGGTGAACATGCGCCTGAATTCTTGGAGAATGAGGTGGCAAGGGTAAGGAGTGTCCAGTCTCCTATCTGGAGGCGTTGAGAAGATTGGAAGGAACAAGTGGCGGGGAATAAGCAATGTGTAACGATCGTCGTCTTCTTCGGACGAGGAATAGGAAGGATTGAACCAAAATGCAGCGTGGTACGTGTCCATGTTAAATTTATTAGGGAGGGTTAGGGAGGGTTTGGCCGGTAGGGTTATCCTTGTCCCATCGCGCACCACCGACTCCTGTGGCGGGCCGGGCGCAGTGCGCGCTAACCAAGGTTGCCAGGTGCACAGTGTTTCCTCCGACACATTGGTGCGGCTGGCTTCCGGGTTGGATGCGCGCTGTGTTAAGAAGCAGTGCGGCTTGGTTGGGTTGTGTTTCGGAGGACGCATGGCTTTCGACCTTCGTCTCTCCTGAGCCCGTACGGGAGTTGTAGCGATGAGACAAGATAGTAATTACTAACAATTGGATACCACGAAATTGGGGAGAAAAAGGGGGTAAAAATGTAAATATATATATATTTTTTTAATTATAACTGAACACTGAACACAAAATAACAAAAGTGAAAAAACGAAAATCGAAACAGTCCTGCAAGGTGACACAACACAAAACAGGAAACAACTACCCACAAACACCAGGTGGGAAAAGGATACCTAAGTATGGTTCTCAATCAGAGACAACGATAGACAGCTGCCTCTGATTGGGAACCATACCAGGCCAAACACATAGAAACAGAAAACATAGAATGCCCACCCCAACTCACGCCCTGACCAAACCAAAATAGAGACATAAAAAAGGAACTAAGGTCAGGACGTGACACAATGGTAGTAGAGCCACCAAGGTTCCTCATCAACCGAGGGATAGTAAAATGCTACATGTTGAAAAGGTGGACTTAGTATTGTTTATTGCAATGATCATAAACTGTACAGCACAAGCGAAGAAGAAGTCTAAGAAAATTGGAGTCATTGGAGTCAGGGTGGTGCGGTCTGCCCAACACATCACCGGGGTCAAACTACCTTCCCTACAGGCCAGCTACAGCACCCGATGTCACAGGAAGACCAAAAAGATCATCAAGGACAACAACCACCCGAGCCACTGCCTGTTCACCCCGCTATCATCCAGAAGGGTAGGTCAGTACCTGTGCATCAAAGCTGGGACCGAGAGACAGAAACAGTTTTTCTGTCTCAAGGCCATCAGACTGTTAAATAGCCATCACTAGCACATTAGAGGCTGCTGCCCTATATACATAGACTTGAAATCACTGGACACTTTAATAATTGGAATACTAGTCACTTTAATATTGTTTACGTTTTGCATTACTCATCGTGTGTGTGTGTGTGTGTGTATACTGTATTCTATCCTATTTTACTGTATCTTAGTCTATGCCGCTCTGACATTGCTCGTCCAAATATTTCTATATTCTTAATTCCATTCCTTTACTTTAGATTGTGGGTATTGTTAGATATTACTTGTTAGATTTGACTGCACTGTTGGAGCTAGAAACACAAGCATTTCACTACACCTGCAATAACATCTGCTAAATGTGTATGTGACAAATTTAATTTGACCTATTTGATTTAGAGGTAATTTTACGAGTCAACTAGTGTTATAACTGGAAGTCTACAGGAACAATTAGCATGCTTGCTGTTCCTGTTCATCCAACTCTGGGGAAGTAAATAAATAGCCTCATTGCCAAAATCTCGAACTATCCTTTTAGTATGGACAAAATTAGTCATTGGCGCCAATTACAGGGGGAGTCTATTTTTGTTGTGGTTATTCTGTAAAATTCGTAGGTGGGCCATTTTTAAATGGTCATTTTCCGGATGGAAAAACAGTCTGTCAACTTAAATGACCAAAACCAGATAGAAAGAATTCAGAGAAAATATTGAACTTAATATATTTTGAATAATACCATCTTTGAGAAGGAACAATCCAATAAAAGCTACACAGTCAGGGAGAATCAGAAATGCAAAAAACAGGCATTTAGGGCACATGCTTCTTGATTGTGTTATGTTTGAGCAGAGGAACACAGCATTGGCCATGGCAAAATGCATAGAATTGCAGGATATTATCTTTAAAAGTGCAACATTTTCTCTCTGCTCAATGAGAAAATGTGTAGATTTGCAGAAAATGTGCTTCACAAAAGCTACTTTTTCTACTTTACCTTTACCCTTCTAGCTATATGGCTGTTCAAGTTTATACTTCCTCTTCCAATGAACTGTGGGGAGGTCAAAATATACAGTATGATGGGGATCCCTGGGTTGTCGGTTTGCCTGAGTGGGGGTCCTTGGGCACAAAGTTTGAAAACCCCTGTATTAGATGGTGTAGGCTACTTTCAGGCATTCATTTCTTAGTCTCTCTTTCACTCCTCTCTCAAGAGGACCTGAGCCCTAGAAGCATGCCTCAGGACTACCTGGCCTGATGACTCCTGGCTGTCCACCTGGTCGTGCTGCTGCTCCAGTTTCAACTGTTCTGCTTGTGGCATAGCACTTTGTGACATCAGCTGACGTAAAAAGTGCTTTAGAAATAGATTTTATTGATAAATGTTTCAGGGTTATTTAATCAGCATTTAATAGTATCAATGAATATTTGATTAACTTATTACTATAAATAGTTAATGATGCGATATTGAATTTGGGTTCAAATTTTGTGACTTAGTAAGTAGTCTAACTCTTGAACTCACCAAAATAAATCCTCTGTTTAGCTTCAACCTCATGATCAACTCTAAACTTAGATGATCTACTTACCTGGGTGAGTTTTAATTGGAGTAATGTATGTGTGTGTGGAAGCTACATTGAAAAGTCCGGAAATGTTATTAACTTTTTGTATTACCAGTCACATTGCGACTAATGGAGAATGAGCAAATGATTACGTTAATATTCCCTTCTGAGCAATGTAGCTTTCATTGGTTGCAATTTATGATCCCTTTTTCCTTATCAATGATTTTAATTTGCTGTCAAAATCACCTCCATTAAGGACATTTACTGGAAGACCCTGATCAGACACAAGACAATGACATAGTGGATGGGAAATCTATTAAGACTTCATTTCTTAATGTTTTTTTACAATACAATTTGAACATGGATCAGTCACATTTTGCCTGATTTAAGTTACATAATAAATCCATCAATGATTCAAATGGAAAACAGATTGTATTTTTGCCTTTGGGTCATCCCCAAACTTTCTGGTTACAGAGCTAGAATGAGATTAAGAAGGATTAGACAGTGAAGTCATCAAATTGAAGATTATCCAGGAAGTATATCGGCATTGGAAGCCAAGTTGAACTCCCAATGAATGGAGCTGACTGAAACAATGGCAACAGTTGGCTCCGATACTTCCAGGTCTCGTTTATGACATCTCAGTCTAATCCCTCTTTCTCTCATATTTTTTATTTAATTTTTTTATAAAACTTGACTATTTACCTAGTCAAGTCAGTTAAGTTAATATTCTCCTCACATAAGTCGGGTGATATCAGAACAGATTTAGGGGAAGAGCTTTCACAGATTCAGATGAACACCCACTTTCACAGTAGTCGTCCTCTGTTAAAATGTTGATTTATCACCGCCTCTAATGTTCTTGACATACCGTTTGTGAGTTCAAGGAGATTCATGAAATAATGTTTATTGCCTGCTTACATTGAATCATAATTTACCCTCCAATATCCCTGTGTTTTGGCTTTGTTGGTATACCCCAGGTTTTGTGGAGGGAAACCTTTCTCTTCAAGCAGACTGCTCTGTCTCATGACGGTCTGTGAATGGAACAGTAACTGTTTGCTCTGTCCTCCTAGGTGTCTGGGAGTCAGTTTGAGCATTTCATTGTGTTTTGGCCTGATTTTGGCTACATTCATTACTGATCTAAAGTGTGACGGAAAAGCAGCCAAGAAGTGCTCAGCATATGTGGGAAGTCCTTCAAGACTGTTGGAAAAGCATTCCAGATGAAGCCGGTTGAGAGAATGCCAAGAGTGTGCAAAGCTGTCATCAAGGCAAAGGATGGCTACTTTTGAAGAATCTAAAATATATTTTGATGTAACACTTTTTTGGTTACTACATGATTCCATATGTGTTATTTCATAGTTTTGATATCTTCACTATTATTCTACAATGTTGAAAATAGTAAAAATAAAAACCCTTGAATGAGTAGGTGTGTCCAAACTTCTGAATGGGACTGTATATTTGAGCAATAAGGCCTGAGGTGTAGTATATGGCCAATATACCACGGCTAAGGGCCGAGGTGCCAAACCCCCGAGGTGCCTTATTGCTATTATGAACTAGTTACCAACGTAATTATAGCAGTAAAAATAAATGTTTTGTCATACCCATGGTATACGGTCTGATATACCATGGCTGTCAGCCAATCAGCTTTCAGGGCTCGAACCACCCAGTTTATAATTTATTTTTGTCTACTGTAAATATGAGCACCCCACTGCTTTTGCAACTGCACCTTTGCCCTTGAAGTCCTGCGTCCACGTGTATGTGTAGACTACCATCTTCTTCGGACGCCAGGTCCCGGTAAATTCTTAACGGGAAAGAGTTGAACATTTTCTTTCTCTTCTGTTCATGCTGCTGGGTTGAACAGTGAGGTAGTGACAGATGCTACAATAACTCAGGTCTGTGTGTAGAGTGCCTTCAGAAAGCATTCATACACCTTGACTTACTCCACTTTGTGTTAGAGCCTGAATTCAAAATGGATGACGAAATAAATCTCACCCATCTACACATTTAATACATTTTTTGCAAATGTATTGAAAATGAAATATAGAAATATCTCATTTAGATAAGTATTCAAACCCCTGAGTCAATACATGTTAGAATCACCTTTGTCAGTGATTACAGCTGTGAACCTTTCTGGGTCTAACAGCTTTGCATACCTGGACTGTACAAAACTTGCACATTATTTAAATTCTTCAAGCTCTGTCAAGTTGGTTGTTGACCATTACTAGACAGCCATTTAAGTATTGCCTTAGATTTTCAAGTCGATTTAAGCCTAAACTAAGTAACTCCAGTGTATATTTGGCCTTGTGTTTTAGGTTATTGTCCTGCTGAAAGGAGAATTTGTCTCCCAGTGTCTGTTGGAAGCAGACTAAACCAGGTTTTCCTCTAGGATTTTGCCTGTGCTTAGCTCTATTCCATTTTATTTTTATCCTATTGCCAATAACAAGCATACCCACAACATGATGCAGCCACCAGCATGCTCGAAAATATGAAGACTGGTACTCGTGTTTTGTTTGACCCAAACATAAACGATGTATCAAAGACCTTCAAATGTTTTAATCCTTCTTGGTGTAATATCATTTGTGGATTCAAATAAAGTATTTAGTGTGTAAGGACATGTTTCATCATATTGAACAAAAGACACCAAGTCCTGTCTTTATGCTGCTTAGTTTAATTCAGACCAACCACCACAGTTCTTAGTTTAATTCAGACCAACCACCACAGTTCTTAGTTCAATTCAGACCAACCACCACAGTTCTTAGTTAAATCAGACCAACCACCACAGTTCTTAGTTCAAATTAGACCAACCACCACAGTTCTTAGTTAAATCAGACCAACCACCACAGTTCTTAGTTCAAATCAGACCAACCACCACAGTTCTTAGTTCAAATCAGACCAACCACCACAGTTCTTAGTTCAAATTAGACCAACCACCACAGTTCTTAGTTAAATCAGACCAACCACCACAGTTCTTAGTTCAATTCAGACCAACCACCACAGTTCTTAGTTCAAATCAGACCAACCACCACAGTTCTTAGTTCAAATCAGACCAACCACCACAGTTCAGAAAATCAACATTGTTTTGAAGAAATACTTTAGTAAACAAAATGCACAAAGTATTATGTCACAGTGTTATTTGAAGAATAGTTTATTTTTGGGGTTAATGTTTTATTTCTCCATGCTTCCTCCTGACCGTGCCTTGCTGCAGCACAAGAGGGGCCTCATTATGTTTTTACTACACACAAATTATGCCTGACGAAATACACAATCAATGGGATTTACACATTTTGAACTTGACATGGAAATATGCAATTTACATAGATTTTACACTCAATTGAGACTTCAGAGGAGAGAAGACAGGAAAGAAAGACAAATTCACCCAATGAAGAGGAGATATCCAAGAAGTCTCTCTGGTCTTTGTTCCTCGGAGAAGATCTCCTGCAAGACAAAAACGGTCAGCCCCAGTGTTCTACTTCCCAGTTGTGTGTGTGTGTGTGTGCGTGCATTACCGTATGCGTGCGCGCCTCACATTTAGCCACAGGTGTAAGCCACATCCAGGTACTTGTAGGTTCCTACACAGGGATCTCCATACAGAGAGTTGAACACTGGGACGTCACACTGGCTCTTCCCATCACACCTGCGTCAACAACAGGTACAGGTTAAAACTACAGTCATGTTTCTACAGTACAGGTTAACAGTACAGTCATGTTTCTACAGTACAGGTTAACAGTACAGTCATGTTTCTACAGTACAGGTTAACACTACAGTCATGTTTCTACAGTACTGGTTAACACTACAGTCGTGTTTCTACAGTACAGGTTAACACTACAGTCATGTTTCTACAGTACAGGTTAACACTACAGTCATGTTTCTACAGTACAGGTTAACACTACAGTCATGTTTCTACAGTACAGGTTAACACTACAGTCATGTTGCTACAGTACAGGTTAACACTACAGTCATGTTTCTACAGTACAGGTTAACACTACAGTCATGTTTCTACAGTACAGGTTAACACTACAGTCATGTTTCTACAGTACAGGTTAACACTACAGTCATGTTTCTACAGTACAGGTTAAAACTACAGTCGTGTTTCTACAGTACAGGTTAACACTACAGTCATGTTTCTACAGTACAGGTTAACACTACAGTCATGTTTCTACAGTACAGGTTAACACTACAGTCATGTTTCTACAGTACAGGTTAACACTACAGTCATGTTGCTACAGTACAGGTTAACACTACAGTCATGTTTCTACAGTACAGGTTAACACTACAGTCATGTTTCTACAGTACAGGTTAACACTACAGTCATGTTTCTACAGTACAGGTTAACACTACAGTCATGTTTCTACAGTACAGGTTAACACTACAGTCATGTTTCTACAGTACAGGTTAACACTACAGTCATGTTTCTACAGTACAGGTTAACACGACAGTCATGTTTCTACAGTACTGGTTAACACTACAGTCATGTTTCTACAGTACCGGTTAACACTACAGTCATGTTTCTACAGTACAGGTTAACACTACAGTCATGTTTCTACAGTACAAGTTAACACTACAGTCATGTTTCTACAGTACAGGTTAACACTACAGTCATGTTTCTACAGTACCGGTTAACACTACAGTCATGTTTCTACAGTACAGGTTAACACTACAGTCATGTTTCTACAGTACAGGTTAACACAACAGTCATGTTTCTACAGTACAGGTTAACACTACAGTCATGTTTCTACTGTACAGGTTAACACTACAGTCATGTTTCTACAGTACAGGTTAACACTACAGTCATGTTTCTACAGTACCGGTTAACACTACAGTCATGTTTCTACAGTACAGGTTAACACTACAGTCATGTTTCTACAGTACAGGTTAACACTACAGTCATGTTTCTACAGTACAGGTTAACACTACAGTCATGTTTCTACAGTACAGGTTAACACTACAGTCATGTTTCTACAGTACAGGTTAACACTACAGTCATGTTTCTACAGTACAGGTTAACACTACAGTCATGTTTCTACAGTACAGGTTAACACTACAGTCATGTTTCTACAGTACAGGTTAACACTACAGTCATGTTTCTACAGTACAGGTTAACACTACAGTCATGTTTCTACAGTACTGGTTAACACTACAGTCATGTTTCTATAGTACAGGTTAACACTACAGTCATGTTTCTACAGTACAGGTTAACACTACAGTCATGTTTCTACAGTACAGGTTAACAGTACAGTCATGTTTCTACAGTACAGGTTAACACTACAGTCATGTTTCTACAGTACAGGTTAACACGACAGTCATGTTTCTACAGTACCGGTTAACACTACAGTCATGTTTCTACAGTACAGGTTAACACTACAGTCATGTTTCTACAGTACAGGTTAACACTACAGTCATGTTTCTACAGTACAGGTTAACACGACAGTCATGTTTCTACAGTACAGGTTAACACTACAGTCATGTTTCTACAGTACAGGTTAACACTACAGTCATGTTTCGACAGTACAGGTTAACACGACAGTCATGTTTCTACAGTACCGGTTAACACGACAGTCATGTTTCTACAGTACAGGTTAACACTACAGTCATGTTTCTACAGTACAGGTTAACACTACAGTCATGTTTCTACAGTACAGGTTAACACGACAGTCATGTTTCTACAGTACAGGTTAACACTACAGTCATGTTTCTACAGTACAGGTTAACACTACAGTCATGTTTCTACAGTACAGGTTAACACTACTGTCATGTTTCTACAGTACTGGTTAACACTACAGTCATGTTTCTACAGTACAGGTTAACAGTACAGTCATGTTTCTACAGTACAGGTTAACACTACAGTCATGTTTCTACAGTACAGTTTAACACTACAGTCATGTTTCTACAGTACAGTTTAACACTACAGTCATGTTTCTACAGTACAGGTTAACACTACAGTCATGTTTCTACAGTACAGGTTAACACTACAGTCATGTTTCTACAGTACAGGTTAACACTACAGTCATGTTTCTACAGTACAGGTTAACACTACAGTCATGTTTCTACAGTACTGGTTAACACTACAGTCATGTTTCTATAGTACAGGTTAACACTACAGTCATGTTTCTACAGTACTGGTTAACACTACAGTCATGTTTCTACAGTACAAGTTAACAGTACAGTCATGTTTCTACAGTACAGGTTAACACTACAGTCATGTTTCTACAGTACAGGTTAACACGACAGTCATGTTTCTACAGTACAAGTTAACACTACAGTCATGTCTCTACAGTACAGGTTAACACTACAGTCATGTTTCTACAGTACAGGTTAACACTACAGTCATGTTTCTACAGTACAGGTTAACACTACAGTCATGTTTCTACAGGACAGGTTAACACTACAGTCATGTTTCTACAGTACTGGTTAACACTACAGTCATGTTTCTATAGTACAGGTTAACACTACAGTCATGTTTCTACAGTACAGGTTAACACTACAGTCATGTTTCTACAGTACAGGTTAACACGACAGTCATGTTTCTACAGTACAAGTTAACACTACAGTCATGTCTCTACAGTACAGGTTAACACTACAGTCATGTTTCTACAGTACAGGTTAACACTACAGTCATGTTTCTACAGTACAGGTTAACACTACAGTCATGTTTCTACAGTACAGGTTAACACGACAGTCATGTTTCTACAGTACCGGTTAACACTACAGTCATGTTTCTACAGTACAGGTTAACACTACAGTCATGTTTCTACAGTACAGGTTAACACTACAGTCATGTTTCTACAGTACAGGTTAACACGACAGTCATGTTTCTACAGTACAGGTTAACACTACAGTCATGTTTCTACAGTACAGGTTAACACTACAGTCATGTTTCGACAGTACAGGTTAACACGACAGTCATGTTTCTACAGTACCGGTTAACACTACAGTCATGTTTCTACAGTACAGGTTAACACTACAGTCATGTTTCTACAGTACAGGTTAACACTACAGTCATGTTTCTACAGTACAGGTTAACACGACAGTCATGTTTCTACAGTACAGGTTAACACTACAGTCATGTTTCTACAGTACAGGTTAACACTACAGTCATGTTTCTACAGTACAGGTTAACACTACAGTCATGTTTCTACAGTACAGGTTAACACTACAGTCATGTTTCTACAGTACAGGTTAACACTACAGTCATGTTTCTACAGTACAGGTTAACACTACAGTCATGTTTCTACAGTACTGGTTAACACTACAGTCATGTTTCTACAGTACAGGTTAACACGACAGTCATGTTTCTACAGTACAGGTTAACACTACAGTCATGTTTCTACAGTACAGGTTAACACTACAGTCATGTTTCTACAGTACAGGTTAACACTACAGTCATGTTTCTACAGTACCGGTTAACACTACAGTCATGTTTCTACAGTACAGGTTAACACTACAGTCATGTTTCTACAGTACAGGTTAACACTACAGTCATGTGTCTACAGTACAGGTTAACACTAGTCATGTTTCTACAGTACAGGTTAACACTACAGTCATGTTTCTACAGTACAGGTTAACAGTACAGTCATGTTTCTACAGTACAGGTTAACACTACAGTCATGTTTCTACAGTACAGGTTAACAGTACAGTCATGTTTCTACAGTACAGGTTAACACTACAGTCATGTTTCTACAGTACAGGTTAACACTACAGTCATGTTTCTACAGTACAGGTTAACACTACAGTCATGTTTCTACAGTACAGGTTAACACTACAATCATGTTTCTACAGTACAGGTTAACAGTACAGTCATGTTTCTACAGTACAGGTTAACACGACAGTCATGTTTCTACAGTACAGGTTAACACTACAGTCATGTTTCTACAGTACCGGTAAACACTACAGTCATGTTTCTACAGTACAGGTTAACACTACAGTCATGTTTCTACAGTACAGGTTAACACTACAGTCATGTCTTTACAGTACAGGTTAACACTACAGTCATGTTTCTACAGTACAGGTTAACACTACAGTCATGTTTCTACAGTACAGGTTAACACTACAGTCATGTTTCTACAGTACAGGTTAACACTACAGTCATGTTTCTACAGTACAGGTTAACACTACAGTCATGTTTCTACAGTACAGGTTAACACTACAGTCATGTTTCTACAGTACAGGTTAACACTACAGTCATGTTTCTACAGTACAGGTTAACACTACAGTCATGTTTCTACAGTACAGGTTAACACTACAGTCATGTTTCTACAGTACTGGTTAACACTACAGTCATGTTTCTATAGTACAGGTTAACACTACAGTCATGTTTCTACAGTACTGGTTAACACTACAGTCATGTTTCTACAGTACAAGTTAACAGTACAGTCATGTTTCTACAGTACAGGTTAACACTACAGTCATGTTTCTACAGTACTGGTTAACACTACAGTCATGTTTCTATAGTACAGGTTAACACTACAGTCATGTTTCTACAGTACTGGTTAACACTACAGTCATGTTTCTACAGTACAAGTTAACAGTACAGTCATGTTTCTACAGTACAGGTTAACACTACAGTCATGTTTCTACAGTACAGGTTAACACGACAGTCATGTTTCTACAGTACAAGTTAACACTACAGTCATGTCTCTACAGTACAGGTTAACACTACAGTCATGTTTCTACAGTACAGGTTAACACTACAGTCATGTTTCTACAGTACAGGTTAACACTACAGTCATGTTTCTACAGTACAGGTTAACACTACAGTCATGTTTCTACAGTACAGGTTAACACGACAGTCATGTTTCTACAGTACAGGTTAACACGACAGTCATGTTTCTACAGTACAGGTTAACACTACAGTCATGTTTCTACAGTACAGGTTAACACTACAGTCATGTTTCTACAGTAAAGGTTAACACTACAGTCATGTTTCTACAGTACAGGTTAACAATACAGTCATGTTTCTACAGTACAGGTTAACACTACAGTCATGTTTCTACAGTACTGGTTAACACTACAGTCATGTTTCTACAGTACAGGTTAACACGACAGTCATGTTTCTACAGTACAGGTTAACACTACAGTCATGTTTCTACAGTACAGGTTAACAGTACAGTCATGTTTCTACAGTACAGGTTAACACTACAGTCATGTTTCTACAGTACCGGTTAACACTACAGTCATGTTTCTACAGTACAGGTTAACACTACAGTCATGTTTCTACAGTACAGGTTAACACTACAGTCATGTGTCTACAGTACAGGTTAACACTAGTCATGTTTCTACAGTACAGGTTAACACTAGTCATGTTTCTACAGTACAGGTTAACACTACAGTCATGTTTCTACAGTACAGGTTAACAGTACAGTCATGTTTCTACAGTACAGGTTAACACTACAGTCATGTTTCTACAGTACAGGTTAACAGTACAGTCATGTTTCTACAGTACAGGTTAACACTACAGTCATGTTTCTACAGTACAGGTTAACAGTACAGTCATGTTTCTACAGTACAGGTTAACACTACAGTCATGTTTCTACAGTACAGGTTAACACTACAGTCATGTTTCTACAGTACAGGTTAACACTACAGTCATGTTTCTACAGTACAGGTTAACACTACAGTCATGTTTCTACAGTACAGGTTAACACTACAGTCATGTTTCTACAGTACAGGTTAACACTACAGTCATGTCTCTACAGTACAGGTTAACACTACAGTCATGTTTCTACAGTACAGGTTAACACTACAGTCATGTTTCTACAGTACAGGTTAACACTACAGTCATGTTTCTACAGTACAGGTTAACACTACAGTCATGTTTCTACAGTACAGGTTAACACTACAGTCATGTTTCTACAGTACAGGTTAACACTACAGTCATGTTTCTACAGTACAGGTTAACACTACAGTCATGTCTCTACAGTACAGGTTAACACTACAGTCATGTTTCTACAGTACAGGTTAACACTACAGTCATGTTTCTACAGTACAGGTTAACACTACTGTCATGTTTCTACAGTACTGGTTAACACTACAGTCATGTTTCTACAGTACAGGTTAACAGTACAGTCATGTTTCTACAGTACAGGTTAACACTACAGTCATGTTTCTACAGTACAGGTTAACACTACTGTCATGTTTCTACAGTACAGGTTAACACTACAGTCATGTTTCTACAGTACTGGTTAACACTACAGTCATGTTTCTACAGTACAGGTTAACACTACAGTCATGTTTCTACAGTACAGGTTAACACTACAGTCATGTTTCTACAGTACTGGTTAACACTACAGTCATGTTTCTACAGTACAGGTTAACACTACAGTCATGTTTCTACAGTACTGGTTAACACTACAGTCATGTTTCTACAGTACAGGTTAACACTACAGTCATATTTCTACAGTACAGGTTAACACTACAGTCATGTTTCTACAGTACAGGTTAACACTACAGTCATGTTTCTACAGTACAGGTTAACACTACAGTCATGTTTCTACAGTACAGGTTAACACTACAGTCATGTTTCTACAGTACAGGTTAACACTACAGTCATGTTTCTACAGTACAGGTTAACAGTACAGTCATGTTTCTACAGTACTGGTTAACACTACAGTCATGTTTCTACAGTACAGGTTAACACTACAGTCATGTTTCTACAGTACAGGTTAACACTACAGTCATGTTTCTACAGTACAGGTTAACACTACAGTCATGTTTCTACAGTACATGTTAACACTACAGTCATGTTTCTACAGTACAGGTTAACACTACAGTCATGTTTCTACAGTACAGGTTAACACTACAGTCATGTTTCTACAGTACAGGTTAACACTACAGTCATGTTTCTACAGTACAGGTTAACACTACAGTCATGCATTTCTACAGGTAGAATTTAACACAACAGTACATAACTGCAGGTTTCATTACCTCGTTGCCACCTTACTGGCAGTGGTGGATTGGCTGAGGCAGTTGGTGTTGGCTAGTTGGTTAGCGGGCCGATTAAAGGAACACACTAGCTGGTCACGGCGGCCATAGTTGGCACTGTGGATCTGGATCGTACCTTCATCTGAGGGAGATGAGGAGGAGAGGTAAGACTGGATGTCTTTGGTGTGATCTAGTGATGGTAATATAAACCGTATATAATACTGCTCTACTATGCTATTATATAATATATATATCATCATATGAGAGAAGAATATATTGTACAGCAGAGTGTTGACAAGCTTACCACATTCTAGAACATTAGAGCCTTACCACATTCTAGTAGAACATCAGAGCCTTACCACATTCTAGTAGAACATCAGAGCCTTACCACATTCTAGTAGAACATCAGAGCCTTACCACATTCTAGTAGAACATCAGAGCCTTACCACATTCTAGTAGAGCATCAGAGCCTTACCACATTCTAGTAGAACATCAGAGCCTTACCACATTCTAGTAGAACATCAGAGCCTTACCACATTCTAGTAGAACATCGGAGACTTACCACATTCTAGTAGAACATCAGAGCCTTACCACATTCTAGTAGAACATCGGAGACTTACCACATTCTAGTAGAACATCAGAGCCTTACCACATTCTAGTAGAACATCGGAGCCTTACCACATTCTAGTAGAACATCAGAGCCTTACCACATTCTAGTAGAACATCAGAGCCTTACCACATTCTAGGAGAGCATCAGAGCCTTACCACATTCTAGGAGAGCATCAGAGCCTTACCACATTCTAGGAGAGCATCAGAGCCTTACCACATTCTAGGAGAGCATCAGAGCCTTCACACGTGATGCTGCGTGCTGCCAGGACAAACAAAACAGGAATTACACACCACACTGGCCACTGCTGGGCAGACAAATAAAGACATACCTTTTTATAGCAGACATTAGCCTGGTGTAGTATTTTGTATTATTATACATAGAAACAGACTGACTTGCTAGGATGCAGGTGTAGGTGGTTTCCAGGTATTTGTAGATTCCAACACAGGGGTCAGAAGTACGGAAGACTTCAGTGTTCACTTCACACACCTGTTTCCCATTGCACCTGGTGGATATCAGGAGGTAAGATGAGCTATGGCTGGGATTTAATCAAATGTGTTGTCAACAAGCATGCAGCGCTTGACATTTAAAGCAGACATCTGCAGTGTTTACCGGTAACGTCAAGAAAATTGGCTTTAAAAAGGCACATTGACGATACTGCAATGTGCTTTCAACAACGCGCCTCTGACTGAATCCCAGCCTGTCTTTATCAAATAAACACTGACTGAGTACCTCTGTGAGAAGACCTCCAGGGTGCCTGTCTTTATCAAATAAACACTGACTGAGTACCTCTGTGAGAGGACCTCCAGGGTGCCTGTCTTCATCAAATAAACACTGACTGAGTACCTCTGTGAGAGGACCTCCAGGGTGCCTGTCTTCATCAAATAAACACTGACTGAGTACCTCTGTGAGAGGACCTCCAGGGTGCCTGTCTTTATCAAATAAACACTGACTGAGTACCTCTGTGAGAGGACCTCCAGGGTGCCTGTCTTTATCATATAAACACTGACTGAGTACCTCTGTGAGAGGACCTCCAGGGTGCCTGTCTTTATCAAATAAACACTGACTGAGTACCTCTGTGAGAGGACCTCCAGGGTGCCTGTCTTTATCAAATTAACACTGACAGAGTACCTCTGTGAGAGGACCTCCAGGGTGCCTGTCTTTATCAAATAAACACTGACTGAGTACCTCTGTGAGAGGACCTCCAGGGTGCCTGTCTTTATCAAATAAACACTGACTGAGTACCTCTGTGAGAGGACCTCCAGGGAGCCTGTCTATCAAATAAACACTGACTGAGTACCTCTGTGAGGACCTCCAGGGTGCCTGTCTTTATCAAATAAACACTGACTGAGTACCTCTGTGAGAGGACCTCCAGGGTGCCTGTCTTTATCAAATAAACACTGACTGAGTACCTCTGTGAGAGGACCTCCAGGGTGCCTGTCTATCAAATAAACACTGACTGAGTACCTCTGTGAGAGGACCTCCAGGGTGCCTGTCTTTATCAAATTAACACTGACTGAGTACCTCTGTGAGAGGACCTCCAGGGTGCCTGTCTTTATCAAATAAACACTGACTGAGTACCTCTGTGAGAGGACCTCCAGGGTGCCTGTCTTTATCAAATAAACACTGACTGAGTACCTCTGTGAGAAGACCTCCATGGTGCCTGTCTATCAAATAAACACTGACTGAGTACCTCTGTGAGAGGACCTCCAGGGTGCCTGTCTATCAAATAAACACTGACTGAGTACCTCTGTGAGGACCTCCAGGGTGCCTGTCTTTATCAAATAAACTCTGACTGAGTACCTCTGTGAGAGGACCTCCAGGGTGCCTGTCTATCAAATAAACACTGACTGAGTACCTCTGTGAGGACCTCCAGGGTGCCTGTCTTTATCAAATAAACTCTGACTGAGTACCTCTGTGAGAGGACCTCCAGGGTGCCTGTCTATCAAATAAACACTGACTGAGTACCTCTGTGAGAGGACCTCCAGGGTGCCTGTCTTTATCAAATAAACACTGACTGAGTACCTCTGTGAGAGGACCTCCAGGGTGCCTGTCTATCAAATAAACACTGACTGAGTACCTCTGTGAGAGGACCTCCAGGGTGCCTGTCTGTGAACACTGTGTGTTGGTCAGCTGGTCAGCAGGTCGTCCTTCTCTGCATGTGGTTCCGTCAGTCCGTCCGTACAGAGCTCTCTCAATGAAGATCACTCCAGAATCTAGCAGGGCAAGAAACACAATGTAAAGAAACAGACAGCACTATGGAGAGACCATCAGGATAGAATGTGTGTGTTCTTACCACAGATCAGGAACTGGACGTTTTCTCCATTGTCACAGGTGACCACTCTAGTCGCTGAGTGAGAAACAATCACCATCACATTATAGACGTAGATGCGCGTACACACACAACCACCCACACACACTAACATAGACAACCACCCACACACACAAACATAGACAACCACCCCCCCACATAACCAAAGACAACCACCCACACACACAACCACACACACAAACATAGACAACCACCCACACACACAACCATAGACAACCACCCACACACACAACCATAGACAACCACCCACACACACAACCACCCACACACACAAACATACACAACCACCCACACACACAACCACCCACACACACAAACACACACAAACATAGACAACCACCCACACACACAAACATAGACAATCACCCACACACACAACCACCCACACACACAAACATAGACAACCACCCACATACACAACCATAGACAACCACCCATACACACAACCACCCACACACACAAACATAGACAACCACCCACACACACAACCACCCACACACACAAACATAGACAACCACCCACACACAAACATAGACAACCACCCACACTAACAAACATACACAACCACCCACACACACAAACATAGACAACCACCCACACTAACAAACATACACAACCACCCACACACAACCACCCACACACACAAACATAGACAACCACCCACACACACACACAACCACCCACACACACAAACATACACAACTACCCACACCAACGTACCTGCAGCTGGTAGTGTACAGCAAACTGCAGCCAGCACTGAAACACATCACACAGCTGGTTCAGCTTTTTTAACCTTGGTTAGTCTCTTCGCAATTCTTTACAGGAGAAGAGTAGTGTACAGCATATACAGTAAGTATATACATACTGTACAGTATATAGTATGGTACAGAGTATAGACAGACATGGAACATCACCTCGTCCTCAGATAGGGCTACCCAGACTCCCCTTTTACGGTGCTGCTACTCTCTGTTTATAATCTATGCATGGTCACTTTAACTCTACCTACATATTACCTCAATTACCTCGACTAACCGGTGCCCCCGCACATTGACTCTGTACCGGTACCCCCTGTATATAGCCTCGCTTGTTATTTTACTGCTGCTGTTAAATTATTTGTTACTTTTATTTTCTATTTTCAATTTTTTACTTAACACTTATTCTTAAAACTTCTTAAAGCATTGTTAGTTAAGGGCTCGTAAGTAAGCATTTCATTGTAAGGTCTACACTTGTTGTACTTGGCGCATGTGACAAATAAAATGTGATTTGATTTGATACAGGATGCTGTATACTAGACCTGTGTCATACTGTTTATATTGGACTTCAATTACTTTCAATACAAACTGATACATTTAGAAGCTTCTGGAAAAAACTGGAATGTATATTTTAAACTCTGTCAAATGCGTATTTTGTTACAAGTCAGTCAGTATACTCACAGGTGAACGCAGTCAGTCTTACAAGGCGCATGATGCTGGGTACAGGTGTGGTAGTAGCTGGTTCAGTTGTAGTAGTAACAGGTAAGATGTTACAGATGGTCACCTGGACAAATACACTTGATATTTATGTGGTATTTTACTTCCTTAACATACCCCCCTCATTACCTTATTTACTAACCTTTATTGATACTAGTCAAGAACAGATCCTTGTTGGCAAAGCATCAACCAGGAACACAAACTTCTTCAGCAGATTAGCAGTCATCTTGGCAACACTGAACAAACATTTCAAAACAGCTCAAACCACAAGTGTTTGATGATGTGTCGTCCATGGTCGCGGGAAGATGTTTTGGGTTAAGTGATGCTGTCGTAATAAAGGCAAACACAATACAACGAGACAGTGGATGGGAAATCTATTAAGACTTTTAATTTCTTAATGTTTTTTTACAATACAATTTGAACACGTATTGATAACATTTTGCCTGAATAAGTTACATAATAAATAAATCGAATTAAATACTGATTGTATTTTTGCCATTGGGTCATCCCCACACTATCTGGTTACAGTACTAGAATGAGATGAAGAGAGATTAGACAGTGATGTTATCAATCTGAAGATTATCCAGGAAGTATATTGGCATTGGAAGCCAAGTTGAACTCCCAATGGATGGAGCTGACTGAAACAATGGCAACAGTTGGCTACGATACTTCCTGATCTCGATTATGACAACGTCTCAGTCTCATCCCTCTTTGTCTCATTCTGGCTTCAGAAAGCCTAAAGGGGGAAAGAAATACCTTCACAACACAGACAGACAGACAGACAGACAGACAGACAGACAGACAGACAGACAGACAGACAGACAGACAGACAGACAGACAGACAGACAGACAGACAGACAGACAGACAGACAGACAGACAGACAGACAGACA